>NC_141604.1:47491792-47714292 GCF_047967505.1 Dipteris shenzhenensis
TTATAATGTTTGGGACATATTTTCAACAAGTATTCAATCTTGTAACACTTGGAGCCTTTTTTCAATGAGTGGTCCTTGATAGCCTTGGATCTCAAGTGCAGTTAGGGGCTTTAAAATTGTGGCCTACGTCTACTTTGAAACAAGGTGATGAGAGGCAAAAGTGTCTCGTATTGATGTAGATTTGCATGTGAGGAGAGTGTACCTTAGTGTGCAAGTGAAGACACCTATAAGTGAATGAAATGTTTTTTGTGGAATGACATCCGAATGTTGAGTGGTTATGATGGAGGACCAAAGTTTGACGGATGTATGCTTTCCATAAATCATCCATAATGACTTAGCGGATTGTCTAGTGGATTAAGTGCAACATATGCTTATTTGTGTGGGAGGTAGTCTAAACATTTTATGTTAGTGCAAACATTTGGTGCTTGCATCTCATTGGCCATACTCATGAGCATGCTCAAGATGGGTGGTGACGTGGAAGGTTGTAAAAGTCTTGTTGCAAATCCTCCTAGCAATATACAATCTCTAGTGGATTATTTACAATAAATGATGTAACACAACCATCTTGCAAACTCACAGGTCTTCATCAAATTGAAGTAGCTCTAAATGCTTTACAAATCAGGTCCACGACTAATACCGCATGCTGGTAATGAGTTGGACCCCTTCAAGGATTTTGTTTCAAGAAAATAGCTTGATATAAATAAGGTTCATGAGGGAGCAGTAGAATTGGTTGGTTCTCAAATAATACAAAGAGCATGGAGGCCCTTGAATATATAGACTAGGAAGCCAACCATGCTTTTTGGCATTCCCACAAAAAGCTAGGGCTTTTAGCCAAGATTGGTTGACTTGATTGGAAAAGCAAAGGCTTTTCCTAGAAGTTGGGGGCCCTTATCAGTTGTGGTTGCTTTTGCACTTGAGGGCCCTTCCTTTAGATTGATTGCTCCATTTTAATGTGCTTTTCTCCTTAAATCGTCGATGATAGCACTCTCTAGTCCCAACACGTTTCCCTTGTTAATGGTTTGCCAATGCATGCATTCTTGTGCTCTTGACTAATTTTAGTACTTTGTGGTGTCCCAACCATGCAAGTAAATAAAATGTTAACTTTCTCTAGTTGACTAAATGAATCCTCTTTGATCGAAGTCAAGTATTACTCTTCATTTCTTGGGATAATTGTAATCCCATGACATCCCCTTGGCTTCTAATCAGTTAACCCCAACTGAAAAGCCTCTTTATACAATTGCAAGATTTGTGGATACTCTTAGAAAAACTCCTCATCCACCCACTTGGCTTCTAGTATTGAGTAATTCTTAAACTTCATGTGGACGACCTTGCCTTCGAGCCCATTCTTTTCTGTCTGATACGGAATTTGCTCGTGTTGGAGGATCTCTTCCACCTTTGGTGGCTCTGTCAAAATTGCAGTGGTATGCAGCCTCATTGATTGGCTCGAAGGTCTAGAAAGGTCCATAATATTTTGTGGAAAACTTTGGAGACACCTTCTCTTTGCCCATCATCTTCTTGAGCCGTGCTTTCTCGAACTTGAGTGACATCAAATCTCCTCCATTTCTCTTCTATGCTTCTGCATCCCTCTTATGCTTTGCTCTGGATCTTTCTATTGCTATCCGTGGTTGTACAAAAGCTATATCCAAGTCTCTTATGTATTGGTCAACTGCAAATATCTCATCTTTGGTCCTCGAGATGGGTGGTAAATTTACATTGCCACCAACCACTTTGGTGGTGTTGTAGGCAAACACCATTCAATCAATTCTTGAGAGGACCATGCAACAGGGGGAAGGGACCACCCCCAGCCATGGAACGTAGCATCACGGAAGGAAACCTTACTTCTCCCATTTTTATTTTTGCTCATCCACGTAGCATTTTAAAATATCAAGCACTTTGGATTTAGCAATCTCACTCTAACCATCCGTTTAAGGGTGAAAAGAAGATAAAATTCAAACTTTGTGCCCATATTATCAAAGAATGCTCTCCAAATAGGGTTTGTCCAAATAACACACACATGCACACGTGCGCACGTGCACGTGTGTGCGTGCTCTCTTGCACACACACGCACACAATTTCCCTTCCTCCCTTGAAAGGTTGGCAAATAGCTACCCATTTGACCAATCCTCATCCCCTTTCACATGCAATTTTTTCCCAAGACAAATAGTCTTCAACAACAAGGACATGGAATTTGAGAGCTCCATTATTCTCTTTGCATGCATATCCATGGATACCACCCTTCTAGGACTTAGGCTAGGGACTGGATGCTTGAGGCCTTTCCTTTAGACTTCTCTTCGCACCTTTCAAACATTTGTTAGATACGGTGAGGCTTCTTCCAAGTGGCTTTTGATTCCCTTGGAGTTGCAACTATGGTACTTCAAGATAGTCCTTTGGCACTCAACGTTAGGTTGATCTTCCTCTTGCCTTTCTCAATAGTGTTCAACCTGATGGAGGAGGATATGCAATTCACTTCCTTATTAATCCAATTCCTCAGGTTTATTGTCATCTCAGATGTTCCCTCTCTCCTTGGGTTGAGTTGGATCTCCATCGCGCAGGCAATCAGGGGTGATGTGGTCTCAAGGGTTAGAGTCATTATTGTTGACCCTAATATATCCGATGACCACATTGTGCTTCAACGATAAATGACCCTTTTTTTTGCAGCATCAGAGTTGAGATTTCAAGCTAAGGTGTTGGATTTCTAGACTCTTTGTGCACTTTACTAGAGTTTATTTGCCCTCGATAGAGATAGTTGTGAGAATAGATGGTAGCCTTGGATTCAATTCTAGGAAATTAGGAGATCTCTTCTCCTGATCTTAGCTCCCATCTTCCCATCAGTAGCACCTAACTCGTTTCATCGCACGATAGGTCCTCCATCTTGATCTCGTAGGCCTAAGTTTGTCCCTAGCTCTTTTGCCAACCTCTCACAAGTAGGGGTTCTACAAGCTTTGTCTCCATTTCATCTGTTTCAAATTGGTTCTTTTCCACATTTAGCCAATTATGAATACTTGACAAAGTTCATCATTTGCGGACACGTCTCCTTTAGTTCATGTTGGTAGAGCATCAACCTCCATTGGTTTAGGATCCTTTCCATAGTGGATTCTTTTCCACATTTGGCAATTATGAAACCTTCACATTGTCGACACGTCTCCTTTAGTTCATGTTGGTAGAGCATCGACTTCCATTGGTTTGGGATCCTTTCCCTAGTGTATTTCTTGCCCTCACTCCCCTATGCTACTCCATTGAGGGGAGTTGCTTCCATCACACTAGGCGAAAGCTATTCCCCTCTATTTCCTCCAACCAGTGAGGATTGTTAGCTGGAAATTAGGGGCTCAGTGGTGTTGCTCATCAATACCAAAGGCAATTAATTAATAATCATCTTCATTAGATGTTATTGGAGGTGTATTGACATTCTCTTTATCTATGAGCACAAGTTGGATGGCAAAGACTGTAGAAATTTAGTTACCTTTCAATCCATACTTTTTGGTCTTCTACCTTTGCCACTAGAAGAATTTCAATTTTAGACCCCCACGCCCCCCCCCCCCCCCCCCCCCCAAAAAAAAGTTATTGAACACAACATCATTACTCCATCTAGAGCACAATTTTACTATTGATTGGTGATGTAAGTTTGGACTTCTCAACCTTTAAGTCCCCGAAAATAGAGGAGAACATATCTTGCTTTGGAAGGGACTACTATACTGGTTCCCCATTGTAGACTGTTGGATTATTGGCTATGAATTCAACATGGTGGAGTTGCCCTCATATGAAAAATAGGGAAGATAAGGAGGCCTTCACTCTCTTGAGAGAGCCACTTAGAATGCTTTCTTGGTTTAGTTTAGTGGGACAGGCTCTTAGACATGTGATGTTTTTCATGCTATTCCTTCATCGCTAATATTCTAGGATCACTAGACTTTTGTTGATGATTGGGCATTGGATAGAGGCAACATATTTCCATTGTCTCCACTTTAGATCACTCTTTGGTGGTCTTGATGGGTTTATTCCATGTATTACGATAGAGAAACTGTTTCTCAAATAGCTGAATTTCGCAACATTTTACAGTTAGATCTTGATGTCGTCATGTGTATTGCTTCAAAGTTTTATGCCTCCCTTCTTACTATAGACCTTGACAGTCCTACTAGTGGAGATGATGCCAAGCAAAGGGTTTTAAGTTATTCTAGAACTGAAGACAAGCATAAGAGGAATCTACTCAATGCATCTTTCACCAATTTGGAACTTTGGACTACTCTTCTCACGTTCACAAGGGGAAGTATCCTTGTTGAGATGGCATTTGGGACTTTGGTGATATGCCCGATTCACTTAAATAGGGTCTCACTCATCTGATCCAAAAGGGGGGTATAGAATTTTGGTTACCAAATGAATTCTCTTTACTTTCTGGGCACTACATATAAGGAGTACAACAGAGCCGCTTTTGACTAGATCTTATTCACGGTATGCAGAGTAGTTTTGTGCATTGCCAAAACATTTTTGATAATATGTTTCTATTTTGGGAGGCTCAAAGAGGGCTATATAGTGCCCAACATTTGGCCATTCTCCTTGTGGATTTTGAGAAAGCTTATGGCAAAGTAGACTAGGTTTTTTGAACGACACCTTGCTAAGAGTGGGTTCGATGGGTCAATAGATGCTAGAGCTAGGATGGCTTGGGAGACATTGATTCTCCCCAAATAGGAAAGGGGCGTTAATATTATTGATTCATACAGTGCAGGGATTTGCTTTGTAAGTTTTTTGTTAGGGGGCTTTTGCCAAGATAGGAGCCTTGGTAAGATTTATTTATTGGGTCATGTATCCCCTCCTCTGGTGGTGATTGGATGGACATAAGTAGGTGGATATTTTCACTTGCCTCAAGATGCCTTCTCATCCTAAAAGGTTGGGTGGCCTTAGGGATTCTCTTTGAAGGATCCTCCTTCCTCATAGGACAAGATTGATAGGATGTGGGATGAGATGATTCTTAATGATCATGGTAGAAACCTAGCCTAGGTGTTTTTGGTTACATGTAGCAATCCAGTTGGAAGAGAGTGCCCACTCCCTTAGAGGGTACCAATGAAAAGAAAAGTTCAAATCAAGAAGCAGAAGGATAATTTAGCAGTTTGATGCAACCTTATTACCTCTGACTAGTCATTATAGATGAGAGATGGCATGGTAGCATTAGGTGGATTGGGGCTTTCTTGAGGATAGGTATCCCATTTCAAGTCATTGGGGTTGCGGCACTAACTTCTCTCCAGTGAGGATAACATCTTTGTGGCATTCGAAGCTTATGACTAACTAAGCCACCTGTGTAGATGTAGGGTGTCAATTTTGCTACTTGTGCAAATGCAGAGCATGATCTTAGAGCTTGCAGATTAGTGGTTTGAGTTGCTCCTATATATAGTTGTTCGTGTCTTTCTACCGATGGATTATGAGTGGCTACATGTGTTTGGTCATCTTGTTGGGCCACTGCATTGTATAGTTATTTTTTTAGGTGTTTTGTCATGCAATACTAGAAAAACATTTCCTTTAAAGTATTTTGCACTAGTTGAAATTAAGAAAAATAAGCTAAGATTTCACTATCTCTTTAGAATACTGGGTAAGATTTGGGAACTTGGTGTAAATACTAGCAAACGATAAGTGTTGAGTTGCTAAAATTGATTGACTTGGAGGTTGGTCTTTGGTTGGAAAAAGGGTTTATGGATATCGTGTATTTAATACTATTTACTTGTTAAGTGTTTTTGTGTTGGGTCACTGCATTGTATAGTTTTTTTTATAGGCGTTCTATCATGCAATACTAGAAAAACATTGCCTTTAAAGTATTTTGCACCGGTTGAAATTAAGAAAAATAAGCTAAGATTTCACCGTGTCTTTAAAATACTGGGTAAGATTTGGGAACTTGGTGTAAAAACTAGCAAACGATAAGTTTAGAGGTGCTAAAATCGATTGACTTGGAGGTTAGAGTCTTTGGTTGGAAAAAGGGTTTATGGATAGCATGTATTTAATACTATTTTCTTGTTAAGTGTTGTTGTGTTTCTATGTTTGGATTGCCTTAGTTGATCTTTTTGTGTTTCTTCAACTCCTTTATGTATTTTGCCCTAGAGGAATCAAAGAGATCCTTGAATTTCAAATGTTTAGCACTTACCAACTTGGCCATTGGATGACGAGGTCAACTAACTTAAAAAGAGCAACGGTAATGAAAAAGCATAAGACATCTTCTCCATTGGTTAAAAAGATGATGATGCTAAGAATGATGTCACTCTAGCAGAGTGATAATCACAAGGATGAGAGTGTGTCCAAGGTACAATAGTAATAGATACAAACAAGCAAGGCTCAAAATCTGAGTAAATACTTTTTGGTGGTTTGTCTCATGTAAATTGTTGTCAATGAAAATTCAAGCTTTCCATTCCAAACAAGAGCACAAGACTAGAATAGCCTTATGAAGAGAAACATGTTCTTCGGCTCCTATAGTGTTGCCTTTCACAGCATCACAAGGGCTTTTCAAAATAGGCCTTTGGAAATTATGCAGAGGAAATGCGCCACCTCTTTCCCCACAACCCACGTGGTTAAACTATACTACATACATTTTTGAATTTATATCTACACTCTTGTATACACTAACCGCCGTTCTAATTTAATTTTTTCTAGGTGCATGAGTAATGTGAGATTCAAAGTGTTGCCCTTGAAAGTGTTGGGCAACTACACATATGCCCATGGAAGCAAGGGTAAAAAAAAGGGTAAACGTACCACTATTTATCAAGAGGCAAAGCACTGACAGTTCAAGCGGTTTGGGCGTTTGCCCACTTGAGTTGGTTGCCTGTGTTCGATTTCCTCGAGAAGCTTTTGTACTACGGTTTGGGTGTTTGCCCACTTGAGCTGGCTGCTCGTGTGTTCGATTTCCTCGAGAAGCATCTCTGTTGCGTGTAAGTGTAGGCCACAAGCAATTGGCCCCTCGTAGTCGGGCATGGGTGTCTCTATGTGGAAAAGCAAAGAGGTTAAAAAAAGAGCCAAAGTTGTATTCAAAGTTTTTTTTGGGGGGCCGTTGTACTGAAATTGAAAGTGCCAATAGCGCCCCCATACGGGGTGGTCAAGATAGAGCGCCCCATGTGGGGTGACCAAGATAAAATCCTGAGTTGCCCGACCAAGATAGAATCCTGAGTTGCACTGGGGCTTTGAAATTGGATGTGCCGACAACGCCCCCATATAGGGTGACCAAGATAGGATCCGGGGCATGAAATTGGAAGCGCTCGAGCGCCTATGCCATGACCAAGATAGAATCCTGAGGTGCCCAAGGGCTTCATCACACATACTCACCTACACCTTTTGTATTCAAAAGTTCAAAAGCATTTTCTTGCAGGGTCAATTGGCTTCGCTCTAAATAATGTAAGGTTTGTGAGCTTCAGCCAAGTTGAAAATTCATTCCTAGATCTGTTAAGGTCATGGGTTGGTGGAGATGCAATCTCCACTGATGGATTGAGCCCTCTTAGAGTGCCTTCTTTTGAGCCTTGAAAATTGAAGGTACCACCAAGATCGAACCGGGATGAAATTATGAAAGGCCATAAAAATTTATACTCTTACTGGGATTTATAATGAAAATATGTAAATCCTGGCCCTTAAAATTAGAGGCAACCCTTCAATTCCAATCGGGATTTTTCAATTTCAACCGGGAATTTTATATGTTGAACCGGGTTTGGTAAGCACTGCTCTCAAAAACCGGTAGCCGAACCTGGCACATGGCGACCACTCCTCCCCACTTCCCTTGATGACTGGAAAGGGCCATGTGATGGCCTTCCTGACCGGAGTTGGCTCGGCCTAACTGGCCGATCGCCGGGATCATGTGGTTGGATTCCTCTAAGGAAAGGCGTCCCCATGGCCCTTCCCTTCCCTACTCGATAGAGGTAAGTTGGATATTGAGTTCCTCTTTCCTCTCAATCGATTCACGGGAAGGCGGTCTTTTGGAAATTGGGGATTCTTGGTAGCGACAGTCCACAGAGAAAATTGTTTTGCTTCGCATGGATGAATTTGCGTTCGTGGATTGAGTGTTCCGAAGGAGGATTTGAATGTCGAGAATAGAATTTTGCTATCAAAAATCAGCATTTAGTCTCTCGGAACGAGGATTTCAGTGCAATTACAATGGGCAGGACGCGGAAGTTCGCCCCTGCACATGACGCTTCGAGTGCTTTTCACTCCGCATCTGCTAACCAAAATTTGCGCGACGCAAACACTCCTTCGCAGCACCTCGCTTTCTTGATCGATTCGGCCACTATATCCCCTTCCAATGAGTTGGACCTTGGCCTCATCAAGTCTATCAAGCAGATTGTTCGGATTTCTGATGCAAACCTACGCGTTGCTTATGATTTGCTGATGGAAAAATTAAAACAGAACCACGCTCAGGTATTTTCGTTTCGTTATCGGAATCGATTTTGCTTGCGGCGGATGTTCTCTCTTCTGTTCGTTTGAAGTATCCACATGGATGTTATGATTACTCAATATTTAATATGTGTCTCTGCTCAGGTCCGATACCTTGCTCTGTTGGTCGTGGATGAGCTATTTACCAGATCGAAACTTTTTCGAAGCCTTGTGGTACACGATTTTGAGACATTTATGCTTAATTGTGTTGGATATCGGACTGAATACCCTTTGCCTCCTCCAGCAAATCGTGCTACCCTTTTAAAAGCAAAGAGTATGGAGATATTGGAAAAATGGGATGATGTGTTTGGGCCGCATTATAAGCCTCTCAGATTGGGATACGAGTACCTTAAAAATACTTTACAGTTACAGTTTCCTAATTTGAGACAGGCTGCTGCTCAGGCAGAGCAGCGACGAAGGGAGAGAGAGGCAAGGTCAATTGCTTTGACACAAAAGAAATATAATACTTTAAAAGAAGACTTTCCAGGTCTTTCTGGGGACATTCAATCTACTTTGAAGCAACTGGATGAGTGTTTTGAAATTCTCACTGGCGCTAATAAATACATAAATTCTGCCTTTCACACAGGAGGTAGTGACGTAGGAGCGACTAAGAGTGAGATTGACACAAATGACAACAGTTTTGAAGACTACAGTACAAACAGCCTTCGTCACATTTTGGAGCAAGCGGGGTCTAAACCATCAGTACCATGCGAAACTCATGATAACAAGCCTGTTTTTGATACTGTCCGTGACCTTTGCAGACTTGTTGTGAGTCAGCATATTCCTGCTACTCAAGGATGGATGTCCATTTTGATGAGGATAGAGACAGAGGATAGAGAGTCTCATGGCTTGTTGCTCAGACGTGTCATTGATCTTCGTAATGAGTTGTCTTTGGCAAAGGGTAAATGTGCTGAACTTGGAATAGATGTTCAAGAAAGCAAGGCAGAGGATGATGAAAATGCTGTTGATGATATTATCTGGGAAGTTGGAGAGGTTGACAATGGATTTGCTTCCAGGCAGGAAGTGCCCACGCCTGAGCGGATCTCAATGGGAACGGAGAATTCAGATACTGCACGAAAACAATCTGCATTACCTCAGAAGGCTTTTAACTGTGATCGGAAGGGGGCAGTTGGGCAGGAGAGTGGTTCTGTTAGGGATCACCTTCTTCAGGAAGCCCCTGTTCTACCATGGGGCTCTTTTCTAGACAGATGGGGAACAGAACATGCAGTTCCAGTCAATCAAAGAGGTTTGCTCCTTGAAAGCCATTGGGGAAAAGTGGACTATGATGCACTGCTTCCAGCTGATAAGGTCACGGAGATGAACATGCGCGCTTCCTATTATGCATCAACTCAGTTAGAGATCCCACCATGCTTAGCACCACTGAAAAATGGAGGATTGTGTCAGAGACGGGATCTTCGGGTCTGTCCTTTGCATGGTCCAGTAATACCACGAGACTGCCATGGCAATCCCATCCTCAAAGCAGCAGAAAGCAGCAGTCCTACTGTACAGTCAGCATCTCAAGGCAGTAAGACTAGTGAACTTGACAGCACCTTGGACAGACCCAACACCGATGAACGAGTGAAAGCACTCGCTGCAAAAGCTGTAGCTAATGTTAGAAATAGCGATGACAGAGGGTCACACATGCGAAGGGACAAAAAAGTGCAGGCTAAGAGAGACAGAGAGCATAACGCTGCAGTCTTGCGTGATGCTGCTCTTGCAAACACCTCTCAAGGGCTTGGAGAGGCTCTTGGGGAAGACTTGGAAAGATTGGAGGGCCAAAGGACAGGGTCTAGACAGCAAAGCAAGAGGGCCAAGGCTTCCTTGAAGGCTATGCTGCAACATAAGCCCACAGCAAAAGATAGACTTGCTGATAGGCTGCTCAGTGTTCGAGTTAGGGATGCAACAGTCCGGCAGCTTACGCAAGAGGAGGAGTCTTCATATAGAGAGGCTTTTTCCAACCAATGGTGAATTGATAGCTCAAAAGTTGTATCTTTGAGCTCCACGTTAGTGGTTACCAGAGCAACATGAATGTACAATCAAACCCTCCAGGAAGGCTAGTAGTGGTTATCAGATCACATTGATTATCAAACCCTCCACGAAGGCTGGTAGTACTTAAGGGGAAGAGCATGCACTCCTCTTGAAGACTGGAGGCCCGAGGAAGCATGCATGAACGTGTACAACCATGGATTGAAACTGGGAATGCATTTCATTCGGAGTTTCTGTTGGGAATGCATTTCATTCCCTCTTTCTTTGCTGGAAGCCTGTATGGCATTTGGTAATCCTTCATTTATTGAACTGTGTGATCTGCTAGAAGGAATTTATCCTCCTGGCTTTCATTGTTCTGCCCTTTATTGGATTGCTTGATGCTTCCATCCTTTAACTGCCTTCCCTGGTGCACTGGGCTTCCCTTGCGAACCAAGGTGATGGGCCATAAGAGGCGTGTAAGGCACGAGACTCTAAAGGCTCTTAAGTTTTGGATGCATAAGCGGTGTTAGTTATGTTTTTATATCTTATTTTTCCAAGGGGGGAGTACACTTAAATCACATATTCACGAGACATGTATATGCACTCATGGAAACATAACCATCTTTGATCACAACCACACAAATTGGGAACTGAACATGGATGCGCATCAAGACATCACCAGCAATGGAGAGGCTTTGCAATGATGGGGATGCCATGGAGAGAGAAGGTAGAGCTAGGGAGACTAAGGGCATAAGCACATCAATGTATGAGCAGTGTGCATGTTTACAAAGATTGGAAGTTTTGACTATGCAAGGTATGAAATGCTTTGATTTGTGGTCTTATAACTGTAAATACAACTTACCGACATCAATACCTTACTTCCCCTCCAAATCCCTCCAACCCAGTCCCCTACCCCCACACACTACAAAAAACTAACCCCCTCCACACAAAAAAAGAATGAGGAAAAAAAATCTCTATTTTTTTGCATCTGGTAAATACAACTTACCAACATCAATACCTTACTTCCCCTCCAACCCTGTTCCCTACCCCTACACAAAAAACTACCTCCCTTCTCAGAAAAAAAATTAGGAAAAAACATTGTTTTTTCCATGCCTCTTATGCGTAAGAGGCGTACCACAACGCCCCCTTATGGTCAGGATCTCTGTTGCAGTGCTTTGCATTGTTTGCCCTCTAATCCCTTGAACTGGCCTTGAAGAAGTGTGCACCTTCAAATTTCAATTGGGTTGTACTGTTGCAACCAGAACTCTTAACTCTAAACTTGAAGCGGCTGTTGCAGCAACCCAGACTAACTATCTCAAGCCAAGTACCCTGTAATGAAAGGGGAAACTATGTTAAGTTTATAGGGATGTTGGGGTCACCTCCCCACCCCTGAGCCATAATGAGAAGTGATGCATAAGGAGGTAAATGCACTAGCAAGCTCAAGGGCCAGAAAATTTACTACATTTTGACGGAGTAGCCATGGGCCTATATATAGGGCCAAAGGGCTGGGCAAAGGCCAGCAAAAGCAGCGGCAAAGAGTGGGGTGCTGGGCTATATTATACACCTGGCCCCAGCGGCTGCAGCAGCAGGTCAGAGCAGAAGACAAACCTTACAACAGGTAGGATGGTCTGTAGGGTCAGATTGGCCAGATTGAGGGGTTCCATCCCTTGTAAATAGGCCCATTCATAGGCAGTCTAGGCAGGTCATTCTGCCATCTGCAGCAGCTCAGTATGCAAGAGTGTTTGGCCTTTCAGGTGGAGCCACAAAGAAGCAAATCTACGCGCATGTACAAGAGCCATATTGTGGTGCATAGAAGGTGAGCAGGAGGACTCATCTTGTAGCTACTGAAGCCTGCAGGAAGGCATGTGGCATTGAGGAAGAGTTTTCCTCAGAAGGTAGCACATGGAGTCAGTTTTGATGTCTTACCACAGTGATGTTGTGTGTTGTAGTTGATTCTCTACATCAATATATATTATTTGGCTATATCTTGTGTATTCTCTCTCTAGAGGTGGAGTGTTACTTAGCATGCACATGGAGTGAGTTGGTTTTGATGTGACATTGTGTGATCTCAATCTCTCTCTTTCTGCTGACAGCAAGCAGCTCTCTTCTTTGACAAAGTTAGTGGCGGACATTTAGCTAGAGGGGGCTAAATAGGAAGCCTCCATTCCATTGTACTCACGTATTCAACCTCCTCTCTCTCTCTCTCTCTCTCTCTCTCTCTTCATTCCCTCCCTCCCTCATTCTCTTTTGCTACTTTGTTTCCTTTTTTCCCGGTCTTCTCTTCTTTATACCCCCAACATTATTTTGGCATGCATTGAAGGAACACCCTCTGTACTAAAGTGTACATGTTGCTGCATTTCAGTTCAACATAAACAAAAATTGTATATCTTGTAAATCTTGTGTTCTTGTCCCCTTCTATCTTTCCATTTTTAGGTTCTTGTGTCTCATTGCTTGGGTCAACTGGGAGTCCCCTGCTTGTCAGCACTTGTTGTCTTAGGATCGTCCTTGGCAGTTGCTGTTGTGAGGCTGTCCTTGACCATACCATGTGAATTACGAGCAAAGTTTGTGGAACCTGGGGCTGAGGTTGAAGGACTCCTCAAGGGCATCTTGGTGTAGGCCATCAAATTGATCATACTTGTTACATTACAGTTTTATGTAAACGGGTTGGTTGACAAAGGATGTCAAAAAGGCCATAGTGTAGTACATAAATGTAATCATGTGATGTAAGGATTTAGTGTGGTTTGGTTTAGTTATGCAGGTTAATCCAATGATTAAAGATGTCATCGTGGGTCCTTGGTGTGAGTTGCAAAAGCAATGGATGCCCCCAAGACCAACATGTGGTCTAACGTGTGGCACCCATGTTGGCAAGTTGCCAAAATTAGAGAAGGGGGTGGATCTAGGGTCAAGGGTCACTAAGGGTTTTATAGGCTTGTAGAACTGTTAGTAGTCTTGAGAATGACTTGTACATAAGAGGAACCTTTGACCATTTGGGTTAGCCTACATAACTCAACCGAACTGTTACATCACATAGTTATATATATGTACAAGTCTAAGAGTTTATACTAAAGATATAAACTAGATTCTAGAGGAAATATTGAGTTGTATTATAAACAAGGGCTCTGGGCCCAAGTACCAGTAGCCAATGGCTACTGCTATCCTACTTGTGTACATATGGATACACCTTTCAACCTAGCGCAATGTGCAGAATACACTGTTGATGACTTCTTTAGGCTTTGGCTTGAAAGTCTTGAAGTCATGCTGTCTAGAGGAAGGTGAGGGACTCTGTAGTCTCGTATACACCACACAACCACCTCACAATTTCATACATAGATTGCATATTCTTTTGTACCTACATGTTGGCCCCTAGACCCTAGACAGTTCCTCACTTGGAATCTTGCCAAGTATCCTCTTTATGCCCTTTCCCATTATGCCTCTTTTGTGAACCCTCTATAGGACTCACATTATTATGTCCATCAATTGTCCCCATGCAATTTCTTGTGAACAATAGCATAGCATTTTCATGAGTGATCTCTCTGATGATCTTTCTCAATCGATCCATCGGAGATCATGCCACATTCTTATTGAAATGTAGCATTCCTTCCCTCTTTACGAATCAACGTCCTTGATGATAAAGTTTGAGAAGTTTCTCCATACCTAGTAAATAGATTCCCATGTAGCCTCAAATAAAGAAGTCCATGCCTAGCAATTAGCACGCTAGGTATCATTCAGTTTTGAACTAGCATTCTCTTTGGTCCAAGATTCCTGCTCGCTTCCATGCTGCATCATCCTCTCATTCCTATCGCACAACAATTCCATCAATTAGAGAAACAACTTATTGTAAGAATCACTTGGAGCCTTATGGTAATTCTAGTCTATATGCTACTTTGCCTATCCTTCTCAGAATTAAATACGGCCCACAATATCAGGGTGATAACTTAACACATTGTCATGAGGACTTAGTCAATGAAGGAATTTTGAGAAAAATTCTCTCTCCATCAAATTCTCTAAAAGTTCTATTTCATCTGCATAAGTTTTTGACCTTTTCATGGCTTGATGGATGTTAGCCAGAGCTAACATCTCCCACATCTAGGTTATGTAATCCATGATTGCCAGGTACTTTTTAACGAATTGCAACAGGAGTTGGATTAGCTACATAAATTTAACTCAAAAGTACTCATTTGTGTTCTTTATCGTTATAGGCAAATCTAGTAAGGGCAACCATTTGTTCTATGTACTTCACCTTCTGAAACATATGCTCTCCACATATCCTTAAGAGTGTGGTTGACTCACTCTTACGATGTGTCTCCACTAGTTCATCTTGTATCTCTATCTGATATTATAGATTTTGGTAATCCATGCAAATGAAATGAGGTACTAATAAACAAATCCACCACTTGTGGAGCACTAATTGATTTTCATCATAATAAACTGAGCCATCTTGGAAGTTGGTAAGATGGTCAACCACCACAAGAATGAAATCATCTTCTTCTTCTCTTTATGGCATAACAACTATAAAATTCATGGAAATGCTCTCCCATCTACATGATGGTATTTCCAAGGTGGCTTCAGGCGCTTTGCCTTAATTACTTGATAAAAGAGACATCGTGTAACAGATTCATAAATATATTTCTTATTTTTTGCAGAACAAAATCATATTTTATGAGCTCATATGCCTTCTCGACATCTAGATGTCATGTACATGGTCTATTAGGGCTAGATCATGATCAAGTGTAGCCATTTTTAGTGAAGTTCAGGGATTATACTACATACCGATAACTTGCTCGATCCATAACTGACAAACTTGGTGTTTAAACTAAGGTATGCATTCCAAACTTGAATATAAGACCACATTAGTATGGAATTTCCTTCTTAAATGAGATCATTAAACCATTGCAAATGTATTTTCCATGTGAAGTATGTATTGTAGATTGTATAGGATATAACAAAGTGTGTGCAAAATTTTTAAAAGTTTATCTCATACATACATGCAAGCATGTTCATTCAAAAGTGCAATACTTGAGCTTTCTCACAACTAAAGAGACAACTAATTGACAATATGATGTTGCACTGCACATTTGAGGACACACTCCATAACTTTTTATAGTTTTGTTTGTAGCTATAGAGATTTGAAAAAGACTCCATAGTGGTCTTAGAACATTTATCTTTCGTGATATTCATAGCTCAATTCACCCTAAAATAGATGTAATAGAAAATATTGAATCAATACTTGTGAAATTCTCTTTAAATAAATCCAATAATATTTGCATTGCCTTCTTTTCCATGCACTTCCTTGACATGGTCTTCGAACATAATAAAGAATTCTGCATTTCATTGCCCATAGCATCAAACCTACAAGCTTGCCATTTTTTATTCCCCCCCCTAATATTTTAGGCTTCATAGTAGTAGTTCATTGAGAATTCCAATTTGGTGACATATATGGTTGGAGGCTCGAGGAACATGGCCACCGGTTTTATCCAAAACTTTACATCCCTCATGCTCGCTTTTGTCCTTGGTCTGGTTCTTCCCTCATTCCCTCAGTCTTCATGCTGCTATTGTTTTCCCTTTTGAGCATGCTCTTCGATTTGTTTGGTACCACTTTCCCCTCCATGGTATCCTTACTTCTCTCCGTGTTCCTATTGCTCCCCCCTAGCATGGTGCACTTCAGTTTGGATTTGGTGCAACCACGAGGTGCGCCTCAATCATTTCTTCATGTGGGTTGTTGTCTTCTAATGCTTTCTCTCTTCACAAGCTATCCCGTTTCTAATCTTGGTTCTCTTTCCTTAAACTAACTGTCTAATCATACGATGTAGCTTGTCATAGATTACAAGAGAATCAAATAGGGGCTACAAGAGAGGAAAGTTCAAAACCCCATCAAGGTACACAAAGGAGGTCAACAGGGGAGGATATGGGTGGTACAATATCCAAATGGCAATGGATTACATGTTTGTGGAGGGAGAACAAAATGCATTTTCATTGAATAATATTTATTTTAAAATTTTTACATCACTTGGATTGCAAATAAATAAGGTAATAGGTTCCAAGCTAAGATGTAAGAAGGATTTAAGATTTGGAGTGACCTATGCATAGTAGTAGTAATGGAGGAATCAAGGATTGCTTTTGGAGCTCTTTTTGCACTCCATCAAGTGCAATTTCTTCCTCCTCCTCCCGCCTAAAAACAAATGTGAAAAGCCCATGAGATTGATAAATTTATATTAATATCTTTAAATAAAATCCTTATTAAAGAAATAGTAAATTCAAAGAGAGAAATTTCAAACTAGTACATAATGTCATGGTCTTTTTCATGCGAGCTAAAGACAACCCTTTTTAAAAGAAAATCTCTCTCTTTCTCTTGCAAATTCTCTTTTCCATGTTCCACAATTTTAGGGTCTTAGATGCTCAAATTGAGAAACAACCAAAAGGAAGACAAAGGAATCAAAGGGAAGAACAAAACAAGTTGAGAAATTAACCACGCCTAGTCGAGTTATTTCTAAACCCTTTTCTCAAATCTCTATAAGTTTTTCTAAATTAAATTATTGATGATTGCCCTAATTTTTCCTATAATCTAACGGAAGTCCTCCCTTATGGAGGGAAAGCTAAATACAATATTTGGCGTGACAAATGGTATCTAATAACCACATTGTCTTTACATGCGTGACATTGAAACACATCACCCTTTTGGTCACCTGACCTGGTTCCCCAATTCATTCCAAGTAAATCTTCAAGAGCATTTTCATCTACATGCTTGCAGGACCACATAGTTTTTGTTCTATGCATATGTATATTCTGAAATAAAGAAGCAAAAATGTGCAGAGGCATAAACCAAGATAACCTTGCCCATTTGGATCCAAATGTAAACTTCATGGCCATGCCCACATCCTTTGCAATCTTGTCCTTGTACGATTGCAATGTCCTCGAGTCCACATTGCTGCAATCCGTGTATTGAAGTTGTGGTGGTGCAATGGTTTGCAGACGGCCATAGCTTGATGATGTCATTGGAGTGATGTATGTTGCATTATACCAATACACATTCTTCATTCACAAGGAGGCCAACTTCTCCCCGACATGCATTTGCTTACCTAAATCCTCATGAACTGCAGTGAACTTGCCTATGAATGATTCAACTGGTTCCCACTCCTTGAGGTCCGAAGGGAAAACATCTACCACCATGAATAAGAGCTCTTAGAAACCAAACACAAAATTTCCAAATGGACTCATTACACTTACAAGTGAAAAAGGTATATGGATAGAAAGGCTCACAATGTCATGGTATCCTAGATTGATTGAATGATGGAGGAAGCTGCATATCTTTTCCCATGTAAACATGTTTCACTTTTGCGAGCCATCCTTTCTTCCCAAACTTGAACTTCAAGATGCGCCCCTTCCACTCATGCAAGATGCCTCTCTTGCTCTTGGGAAGCTTATGTGGACCTTTGGCCAATCCTTTCATCACTATCCAATCATTTAAGCTGTAGGTGCAAGGGATCCACTCATCCAATGCATTTCTGGTGTTGTGGAAGACACAAGAGGTCACAGCATTGCATGGTCTTGTAACCTTTCTCCTCACCATGCTTGCAGAGGTTGCAACAGCAAGAATGGGACTCCTACACAAGGCAATGCAGCTCCAACAAAGGCACAAAAGAGGGAGAAGGAGAGGGATAGAGCAGCAGCAATACAAGCACAGGAGAGGGAGAAGGAGAGGGATAGAGCAGCTCCAACAGAGGCACAAAAGAGGGAGAAGGAGAGGGACAGAGCAGCAGCAACAACAGAGGCACAGGAGAGGGAGAAGGAGAGGGACAGAGCAACAGCAACAACAGAGGCACAGGAGGGGGAGAAGGAGAGGGACAGAGCAGCTCCAACAGAGGCACAGGAGAGGGGGGGAGAGAGAGAGAGAGAGAGAGAGAGAGAGAGAGAGAGAGAGAGAGAGAGGAGCTGCAGCAAGCAGGGAAGGGGAAGAGGGAAAATGCGTGGGATTTGGTTCAAATCTGAGTGATTTGGTAGGCTAGACCAGAGCAATGGGGGGCAGAGGCCCTAGAAAGAGGGAAGGGAGAAGAAAACTTTTCCATTTGGGCCCTACCATCCCATTGAATGCAGTTTTGGGCTCATGTGGGGGAGGTGCACCTGGTAGGAGGGTCAAACGTGGGTTAAGAGGGGGGGATGGTTTGGGTGGTCCCTAGTGTAAGGGGAGAAACCAATAGGGGCTCTTTGCAGGCATGCCCACCCTCCACCTCAACATACCATTGCCCCACACCTTCTAGCACTCTCATTGGTACACCTCAAATCACTCTCTAATCCCTTGAAATTAGGAAACACTAATTGGAGGCCCTTTTGAGAACCCAATTCTCCCCTAATGCATGATGCCCCGCCATCCAAGGTCGATAAGATTTGCTAGTGTAAATATCTTATGATGTTGTGACATCAATAACAAGTGGAGGTGTGCTTTGAAGCCTACAGTCCCACAATCTAAGGTTCTTATTCTAACTCGTCCTTGTTGTGGATGGATGCAAGGGAGTGGAGCTCCTTCAATATCATTCGGTATTTATAATTTACAAATTTTCAATCCTTTCGTATAAAGATTATCTTGTCACGTATTGTCTTGATTGATAAGTCTAAGATGGATAATGTTTGTATTAAAAATGCACACACACACACACATAATACACATATATGCATACCCACACACTTTTAAAATTATAAGATTTATCAATTTGTAATTTAGCCCATAGACTCTATAGGTGCTAATGATTAAATACAGTCTTAAAAATCAATGAAAGATTGCTTTATATTATTTGTAAGGTTTATCCATACATCTTACAATGCCTCATGGCTAAATGTGGAAACATTAAGGATAAAGGAAACCATATATTATTAATCTCTAATCTTTGGGACAAAAAGATGGACTCCGGCCATCATGTCTCTATTATCTCTAGATATGTGGGGGCAACAAGTCTTACAAAGAATGTTCGTCTCATCCCTTTATCTAACTTTGCAATTATCAAGTCTAAAATATAGGCTTGGGGAGGGATTGATGTTGCCAACTGCATTTCTTCTCTAAGAGACTGCATGGTCCACCCCTCTTCCAATTCCAACATTAGATTCGGATGTCCTTGTCAAGAAATGAATGCCTCAATAACCGGGCTGTGAGTCCCATCATGCAAATCATCATCCATCACTTCCAATTGCAGGTTTTTCCATCTAAACCTTCTATATGTGAAAGACATGCAAATATTTTGCCTTCCAATGAAATACCTCAAAAAATTAATATCTGTCAATAAGAGTAGCCTATAACATTTTCCTTTTTTATACAAGCAAGAATTGCTAGATATACTTACCAAAATGTCACATCTGAAGTGTTTCAGTCAACATTGTATTATGAAATCTTCACTATGGCATGTTCTTGTTGTCCATCCATTGTCAAATAATTCACACAACCAATCTAGTTCTAAACTCTTGCAATTTTATGTTATCTTTATTTTCCTCAATCGTTTATAGTTAGCAAAGAAATCAACAAAGCATGAGAATGGAAGAAAGCCACTCAGCCTAGGATTTCGTCCACTAGTAGTTGGCTTCATAGCACTTCTCACATTATTAAGCATTCTACTACTATATGATTCATTGATCTCTGTGCTAGGAAGGGGCCGCTATGGAGCATGAGAAGTTGAAAGGTTGGTTGAGGAGAAGAGGTAGGGAAGGCAAAAAATAAAAAACTACATGAGACATGTAAATCAATAGCATCATCACACTTCACTAGATGTAGAGAATGTAGACGTTGAGCTCAAGGCCATGGTAGTGCATCTTGATCTCAAAGAGCAAACAGAAGACCCTTTACAAATATCTTTGCAACTTTCATAATACACTAAATTGAAAAAGAAGACATGATAGATCAATTACAAAAGAACAACCTATAAATGAGAGCAGCGGTAATGGTAGAGAGCTATAGGAAAGCTTGAGAGACAAGCAAAGTGGTCAAAGCATGACGAGCTTCAAAACTAAAATAAAAGGATATGTAGAAAAGAATTGTCACCCTTGAGTTGAATGTGAACTATGGAATTTCTTAATATTTGTTAGTATACTCATTGCTCAATGCATTTTAAAAGATAGTGGAATATAGAGTAGGCTCAATACCTTGACAATGTTGATTATTGTTCAAGTAACTAGCTCAATTTCATAGTGTTTTGTAGTGAATTTTAAAAAGTAAGATGTAGTATATATTTATCAACCTTGAGCTGAATGCTGAATCTAAAATATGACATTTATGAATATTATAGAACAAAGTAGAGTACATTCCTTGCTACAAAATTTATATGCATAAATTAATCGTTGCTCTCTTAATGCACTCAGTTCGACAAATTCTAGTCATTACAATCGGCTCAGTCCTCCAAGATTCCAACATACTTTACGATGTGGTCATGGGTTTCTATATGAATTTTGAAGACCCTCTTACCCTTCTTTCCCAAGACACAATTGCATTTAAAATTCAATAGTTCTAGCTAAATAATAGTAACAAATGAAAGTAGGGTATTATGTAACAGTCTCCATCTATGGCCTTTCTTGGATGTTTTTTGGTACCGGATCTCACTTATCTATGATACATGTAGCCTATCTTGAGGTGATGTCTATAAAGATCTCACTTATGATATCACATCCGTCATGTTCCCCCTTGTTATGGTTGGACCCAACGAAATTCCAAATCATGTTTAAACCTATTAGGGGTTTCAATCTTGAAACAAAGTAGAATCCACTAGCTTGAGAGAATGCACCATTTGATCACACCCAACATTGTTTTGTTGTTTCCTATAGTTGGGGGTCATCTTTGGTTAACCAATCCTAGTGCAATAGCAAAACATGATGGACAAACAAGGTGTCATGTTCCCTATCATCCCCTGGGGAGTTCACTAAATTATATGTAAGATAGCATGTGCATTCAATAGAAGGGGATCCACATAAAAAAATTTAAGATCATGGATCTTACTCTCATGAAGGACTATGCATAGTATGATACCCATTGAACACACACACAATGCTAGAAGTATACTGATGCATATGGAACTTCTTCTCAAATATGCGTCCATAAAGTACAAGCAAATCACTCATCAAACAATTAGCAGATTTTTGTAACCACAAACACCCATGCATTATTCATGGTCAAAAAAAGCAAAAATAACCCATTCTATTGAATGCATGATTGTTAGATGGTCTTGCACTTCATGCAAGCTTTCCTCTCAATAACCTTCATGGATATCCTTTCTTGATAAGTGCTTCACACACTACCCCATTCAACACGATGTGACCTCCCACCTAACAGTTGTAAATATTTCATCATGCTAAGTAAAAGACCACCGCTTTTACATAACAGTCATAGAAATTTAGTCTATGATGAGTACATCTAGGTACTTCCTGCTCCTCCAACATTAGATACAATCTCTTGGAATTTTCTTATGTCATTCTCTAGAAAGTAGTTAGGGTATGGACTCTTCATACACAACATAAAATATTGAAGACACTTGAACTTCAAACCACATTCTCTCTTGCTTCACTTATTTGCATACACACCATTGTAAAGATTTATTTCTCTAGCATATTGGCTTTCTAAAGTAAGAAGCATAAATTCTTTGTCTTCTTGATCAACTAAAATGCCAATATGGCATATTCTTGCTCTAGTAATTGTGCTATATAGCATTCTAACAATGACATTTAAAACATCACTACTTGGTGGTTCATCATTGAAAAGAGCTAGAGATTATCCCATATCAAATCATTAGAGAGGAAATTATCATATGAAACTCCCTTGTACTCCACAAGATTTCTAGATTTTGAGCTAATATCCACTTTAAATTGAAATCCTTTGTTCAATTTTCTTGATCTTCTTATTTGGTGCTCACTCACCACCTTCACTACGTACGTTGACACCTATTGTGGGATTTTTCTTCTCATGGTTATATTAACATTCTCAGACCTATGTTCCAGTATTTTCATCCACTTTGGTGCCCATGCCTTTTTCTCTGTTGTGGGCAAAGCTACTATTTGCTTCACAATACTTATGTCAATATTACATTGACTAATTGAGATGCTTTTTCCTATCAAGAAATACTTGATTGCAGTGCATCACACTTCATTTGTACATTGATGCACTCATCCATGCAATGGTCTTTTTCTTTCCCAAAAACCATTCTTTTTGTAGATGCTTCTCCTCTTCCATCATTACATACATATCTAGTAGGTACTTTTAGCCTCCAAACCCTTACACTCACCTCTTTTTCCTTAGCCTTGGTCTTTTGTGTAAGAAATGATAGGCTTCATATGTTAGAGTCTCTCCGCTCACATGCAATGTAGACATTTACACTATTTAGCCAAACACTTCATTAGAATGAAAAAGAATACTTGTGTAATACTGATACATATCCCTCACCACCTTGAAGCTCGTAACCACCTCTATTCTTTGTTTTTTCCCTGGTACAAGTGCATTCAAGCAAGGAAACAAATCTTCAACCTTTTTTGCCTTTACTTTTGTGGCCATTCTCTTCAAAGTGAGGCTATGGGAGAACCAAATGTCTTCCATATAATCCTTTATTTCTTTAGAATCTCTGAGGTAGAGATGACCTCATGCATTGCAACAGTATCATGATCCAATATTTTAGATTCAATCAAATATTTTATTGGATTCTTAAAGATACATAGCATTGCACGGCAGTGAGATGGAATTAAGGTATCCTTTTCAATGGTATCTCCGCATCAATTCTCCCAATCATAAGTGCTTCTCTAGAGAGAATATTGCAAGCATAAGAGGAATGTTGTCCATATTTAGGGTCAAATGTGCATTCAAGTAAGAACTTTCTCTTTGCCTCCCTAAAATATTTCTCAAAATCTATCCCTATAGGATTTCCCTGGTTGATAGTTTAAAATTTTTTCCAAAGGAATTTGGAGAGTTGTATTTCAAAATTTGTAGGCCCATCAAACATGATTGGATTGTCAAAAATATTTTCTCTATCCTCTATAAACATGATAGGATGGTACATGGCATTTGACAAAATAGGTTTGTTTCCATCTACCAAATCCTCAAATATTTATGTTGCATAAGATATATCAAGCATCCTACAATTAGTAAAGATGTTCAGTGTCCCCACATTAGTGATATCCATAGAATAGGACTTTTGTCCCCAAATATATCCTTTGTCATTATTTGTGATTGCCTCGTCCACTCATATGCTTATATTTTTTATTACAGTCATCTCATCATTCTCTTCTTCTACTTCTTGATCTTCCTTTTGTACTTTCTCTTGTGCTTCCCTTTGTCCTTTCCTAGTTGAGAGACATCTTTGTCTAAAAAGAATGGTTGGAACTATAGATCTTCTAGTACTAGCCTTTTGCATTTCATGATGTGGTTTCCTTATGAGGGGTTCTAGCATCTTTGCTTTGTCACTCACATGCACTCAATTTGGGGATTTTATGATTAATTTTAATTTTTAGGGTTTTGATATATATTTAAGGGGTAAGAGCCCTTTTTACATCACATTCTCACTTTCACATTTAGAGAGCCATAGAAACTCCCGTCCTCAGAAGTTACTCCCTCCATCAACTGCTATTTGCCATGGATTCAGCTAGGATTATGTTCCATGACTTCATCTCACGAACTGCATTTGTAGATTGTGAGGAAGAGCTATTTTTAGTGTTTGATAGGACTTTAGATGTCCTAGGCACATATATGCGAGCCAAGGATGACTTCTTAGATCTCATCCTTTACATGCAAGATAATTTCTCAAATTTTGCCTATACGCTTGACCACTCTTCAAAGAGATGGGTTTCAATAGATTACATAAAGTATCTGTTCGTAGAGGAACCCAAGTTTGTAAAGCACTTGGCCCGCTTTTGTGACAACCTTACAGACGAAGGGTTTAGGACAATTGAAGTTCAAGACATCCTAGACACAGGGATCACAGGAAATACAGGCACCAAATTCCTTTCATGGGAGATGACATTCATCTTCCTTCTCCAAGAAGGAAATTTAGAGGAAGCAACCTCATCGTCTAGCACCCCCTCTAGTAGAACTGCTGATCTGGTTATCCCTAGACTAGACTCGGACATCTACATGGAAGAGAGTCTTGATGATCCAACAGAGGAGATGGAAGCAGCTCAAGCATTGAGCCTACTTCAAGAGCCCCCAGTAGAGCAAGAATCTGCATCGGAGACCGCTGACCCAAACTCTAAATTATGGTTCTTGTCCCACCCTCATCATCGATGGAGAAGAGTACGTATTTCTCCATGACATAGAGATTCTTTTTGGACTACGAGAGGATGAGGCACTCGGAGTCCTATCGGGGTTCGATATTGACACAAGTGTCAAAGATCCCGGGGTGTTAGGTACCGAAGACCAGACAATGGAAGACTTTCTCTTGATGATGCTGGTTTCAATGAGGGATGTAGACATGTCTGTATACGATGCACAACCCTCTCATGCAAAAGCTTCCACCTCCAACATAGGTCAGGAAAAAGCGTCCACCTCCCAAATGGAACATCACATAGCACCTGGTTCCATCAATATTGCAAATGAGGAAGTGATAGAAGCCGTCGATGACACTGTAGTGGTAAGTTTGAACAATATTTTTTATTTTGATGTTCTTTCAGTATAATCTGTTTTGTCTATCTTCTAATGTTTGTTGAATTGTTGCAGGACGCGTTTGAGCTTAATGAATTCTCATCTCGACAGGGTAATGTCCATAGCGCACTTGGGCGCGATCATTCTTTGGCCCATTACCTTGGCAAAGTTGCAAAGCATACCATGGTCTTTCACATCAAATTTTCTCCTCGAGGTCCTTTGAAGCTGCTGAAGTGCAAGGCTTTGTCGTGCACTATCGATACTCCAACATTACTCAGAATGCCAACAAAGTCATTTTGGTACACTTCCTGGCTACTATCAATGCCTTTGGATCGAACATTGCATTGACGGTAGCGACTATGTCTTTGGTAGTAGGAGAGGAGGACGTTAGTGCTATTGTGGCTAGATATATATCTAGGAATCCACTAGGGGATTCAAAGACCCCTATTCTCGATGTACTCGAACTAGCCAAGAAGAAAGATAGCTTGTGAGGCCTTTTGTATATATAAACATATATTTAAATGGATATTTCAATGGATACATGACTACATGTCTTTATTATTTGTTTTAAGTTATCATTGCTCGTCATGAATTCCATTGTATTTTGTTTGTCTTTGATGATATATTTTCTCCATCATTTTAATTGTGTTAATTTAATACATTTCTAGCCAATTTAGCATCATTTTTACCAATTCTAGGTATCAAAAGTTCATTTCTGTCAAATCCTGAAGGAATTTCATCGTCGCACAGAAGGGAAAAGTGTCTGGCATGTCGCTAGGACCTCAGAAAGCCCAAAACCCACCACGGCATGAATTTGGGCATTCTAGACTTGCCACGATGCGAATTTGGGCATTCTGGCAAGTCCAAAATGCCCAAATTCGTGCGGTGACGGGTTTTGGGCTTTCTAGGGTCTTGGCGACGTGCCGAACACTTTTTCCTTCTATGCGATGGTGAAATTCCTTCAAGATTTGAAAAATTCAAAACTTACATTAAAATGATCAATTATTGCAGTCATAGAAATGGAAAATACACAACAATGCGATAGTGTAGAGAATGTCGATATATTTTATCAAAGAAAATGGGCTCTTGGGCCTTAGATACAAGATAGTGCCTTCAAGGGCAGGGGGTGGTCTAAGTCTTAAGAGTGGGTTGCAAGAGAATCTAGGGCTTCAAACTTGGGTCACTCCATAGTAGCCGCTTCGCCAGAGCCATGTCCTTGTCCATGATCGTGACACACTTTGCATGGATGGCACACAAGTTGGCATCCTCGAATAGAGTGGTGGTCACTTGCTCTGTAGCCTCCTGGAGCACCCCCATAGCTCCTGTGCTGAATCCCTGTGCTATCTCCCATACCACATGTTGGAAGGGAGCACGTAAGATCAAGTTGTCGGTGGCCTTCTGCATTTGCCTGATCTCCCTCAGGGCCCGCGCTCCTGGCTTTGCTCTATACGGCACTTGACTCTTGGTGGGGGCCTTACAGGTACCCAAACACCAACCCATGCCTCTTATCTGCCTTGAACTTCTTCTGCTGCTCTTGTCTGCATTGATCCTCCCTCAAGTCCTCCTCTCGCTGATGTCTTGAGCTTTGTCCTTCTTTGAGATGGGGCTTCCTCGGCGTCTACTTTACCCTCCTCATGGGCACAGGGATCATCTCTACAATGGGCTGTATCACTGAGAGAGGGAAGATGGTGCTCTTCCTGGCATTCTGTTGGCCCTCAAGAAGCCTCTCTATGTCTGGGAGGTTATCGAATACATTTTATTCGAACAGGAGAGGGCTCTCATAGGGAGGGGAAGGCCGAGGGGAAGGCTGAGGGTCAGGCTAAGGGGAAGGTCGAGGGGAAGGCTAAGGGGAAGGCTGAGGCTGAGGTTGAGGGGAAGGCTGAGACTGAGGGGAAGGCTGAGGGGAAGGTCGAGGGTCAGGCTAAGGTTGAGGCTAAGGGGAAGGCTGCTGAGGGGAAGGCTGGGGGGAAGGCTGAGGGAAAGGCTCATGCTCTTGGAACTCATGCTAAGGGGAAGGCTGGGGGGAAGGCTGAGGGGAAGGCTCATGCTTAGGAGAGTTGGGGGAGGGCTCACGAGAGTCCTAGGAGACCTCATGAGAGTTGGGGGAGGGCTCATGAGAGTCGAGGGAGGTGCCAACGGAATCGGGTAGGTTCGTGTGTGCAGATGCCATGGAGGTGGTGGAGCTAAAGGAGGAAGGGTGGAGATGGCATCCAGTGGGTCTAGCAATGTTCTTCACTCTTGCCATTGAATAATGAGAGTTAGGGTTTTTTTTAATGTTTTATATAGGCCCATCATGTTTTGACATCCCTTTTAATTATGTTTAGGGTTTCATCATGCCCCCTACCCCTGCCCTAACCCCCCCCACCCTCGTCACCCTCCCCCCCCATTGCCCTCCCCCTACTTGCCCTGCCCACACCCATCGCCCTCCCCCATAACCCCCATCCCCCCCTCCCCCCACCCTTGCTACCACTCCACCCCTCCCCTTGCCCCATGCCTTCTCTCCCCCCTCCTTCACCATGTCCCCACTTTCCCCAATGTCATGTGAGTACAAAAATTGTGGTCAAAATAAGCAAGATATTCAAGAGTGAGTACACAAAATCGTGGTCAAAATAAGCAATATATTTATTTCATATTTGTATACAATTACACCATAGCTTCTATTAGTGGTTGGACCCATCTGCTCCCTTCTCTCACTCTAGCTTGCAACCAACGTGTGACTTCTCAACTCCCTATGGATGCTTTCCAAGCACTATGCCTTCTATTCTTTAATACAATTTGAACTACTTTTGCAAGTTCTAATGCCTTTGCCTTTTCAGACTTCAAAGTCCTTCCTAGTAAACATCTAAAAAACCAGTCGAACATCTCATGCAATGCATTGCTGCGAGTGACACCACCACCATGCCTTGAATTCTTGAAGTAGGCTACCTTGGCTCTATATTGCAACTTCTCCATGCCTTGTGTAGTCCAAATGGACAAAGGACCCCAATTTTGTACAAACCATGGTCCGTGTGCATAGAGAATATGCTGCAAACATGATGAGAATCATTTTAACAACAACAAAAACTGTTTATAAAGCAAGTGCTAAATATTACAATGGTGCCAAGATTACCATGTAGTGCATAATGTGTGACCCCCCCCATGCTTTCACCATTAATTGCATAAACTCTTTCACAGCCATCCTGAACCTTTCATAATACATCTCATCGATTTGAACCTAGCGAAGTAATTTTATCAATGCATCTACCTTTATCCATACTTTAGCTCCCAAAGTTGCTACTTGAGGATGAGAAGCCTTATTGTTTGTGCATTCACACAATGCTTTCCAGTATTCCCAACCCAAACTACTTTGAGACAATGTATGTTTGTCTTTGTTGAGATTGTGGTTCGAATCTCCTTGCCTTCCCTCCACCCATGGACACTTCTGCAGGAAGATTTTGTGTTGCCCCAGACATTTTCTTATCCTCCTTAAGTTTGACATGTCCTCCATGGAATCCTATCTCTGACAGCAACTTCTCAGCTTTTGCAATGCACTGTGCAGATACTTCTTGTGGAATTAAATTCCAAGCATAAACAAGATGCAAATACAATAACTTATCAAGTACGTGCAGTTCTATGTGTAAAGTACCTTTGTATAGTCTCTCAAGTGGGATGGGCAAGATGGGATCCCACTTTGGATCCTTCTTGTTGTGATTGGGAGCTTGCATTTGGCTGCAAGATAGAATGCCATTCTCCCATTGTAAGCCAGCCTTTTGCTTACATTGGCAAACACATGCAATAAAGGCATGTGTTCATTGCATTTGCCCCTGTATCACAACCATGCAAGCACTTGAGGGTTTTCAAATCACCAGCAAGATGCCATTCAACTTGAAAGGTTCCATGGCCATCGACTGTCAATGTTTGCCCTTCCTCTTGTCTTCATATCATCAATGGGATTCCTGTTCTATCTAGAACCCACTTCAATGTCTCATGGCACTCTTTCGAAATCTCAAATGCTGCAAGCCACCATATATCTTTCTCTCATTGCACTGAGAAATCTTGTTCTACTTCTTCGTCCCCTTGAACAAAGGCTAAGGCTTTATTCATAAATGCAGATGCTGACTCTCTCTAACTTGTGTTCTTTCACCAATTGAGCTTCATCCATTTTGATGACAAATATGAGCCTTCCATTGCAATCTGTACAACAAAAGAGAAAAATCGTTAGGATAAACATGATATAGGAAATGAACTAGTAAAGTGCAATGCTATAATGGATTTTCTCTTACCATCTTCTCTCATGCCATAGAATTTGACCATTGCTTGTTGCAGTTTCTCAACATCTAAGTAGACATTGTTGAAAGCATTCACCTCAAAGGTTTGCAAGCCAGATTTCTTTTTACTATTCCAAGTCATTATGCCCCTTACGCAATGGTACGCTCCAAGCATTTCTCTTGCGCATTGGTTTGTTTCTCGCCGTGCATGTCACACAGACCAAGGTGTGGGTAGGGGCACTGTAGACTTCTTATACTTTCCCAAAATGGTAGACTTGAAAATTTTGAAAATAGATGTGTAAGCTTCATGACTTACACCGGCAGTATCACAAGCTGCAAGCATCTCCTTTGCATCCACAATATCCTTGAAGTCCTTCATCACCTCTTCAGCAACTTGCACACATAGGCGCTTGTGTCTTGGGTCCCTTAGTATCCCAATGACATTGCTTGACTTCAATAAACTAGCTAGAGCATATGAACAGTCAATATCATCCCCGTCCGTTCTTCCCATCACATCTTCCATGAAGTTCCTAAAGAAGAACACAATAAAAACTTAGTCACAAACAGTGTAGCACAAAAGAGTTAATCTCATTGGAACATTTGATAACCAACCTTGTAGCCTGGACTCTCCTCTTTCTAGCACCACCAGTGGGTGCCAATGCATCCATGTTATCTAAGTGCCTTCTTTTCCTCTCCTTCAATCCCAAAGGTGTTTCTTTCATCTTTTGCACTCGTTCTTCTACCTTCTCTCATTCCTTCTCTATGGCTTGTCGAACTTAATTGTATATAGATCTTTCCAAGCCTTTTTTGGACTCAGTTGGCTTACAGAGTGACTCTTTTAATTTATGTCACTCCAAGTCCAATGCATTTTAAAGATCCTGCAACAATGGTGTTATTTCCTAAATGTGCTAGCATTTCTGCTTGGGCTCTGTGCATCTCGCTTGCTTGCATAGCCATTGACTGAGCATTGTTTAACCGATTACAATAACCAAGCAACCCCGCATCTCCATTTCCAACAAACCAAACTAGCTCATGCATTGTATAAAAAGGAGGGCTCTTTTAGTTAGCAGGATCTAAAGGATACAAGGATCCTTCTACCCAAAGGTTGAGATGCTTCTTTCCTTGCGAACGAAGACTGTAGATTTTGGAAGCTCCCCTCAATCCTAGACTATGTGTGCTTGCATATTCAGCCTCCAACTCTAAGTGAACTTGGTACTTGTTGGAGACATCCTCGAATGGTGCCATGACTAAAGGAGTATAGAAAAGGAGAAGGTGTGGAGATGCAAGCTTGAAGGAGCAGCACACAGGAAGAGGGAGGGCAAGGAGGAGGAGGGATGGGTGAGGGAGGATGAGTAGTTGAAGAGGAGGAAAGGGGGGCAGATCAGCAGGTGTGGAGGGTGAGGAGAAGTAGGCGTGGAGGAGGAGGGAGGGAGGAGTGAGGAGCAAGAGGGAGGGGGGAGGAGGAGTAGCGGTGGAAGAGGAGGGAGGGGGAGGGGGGAGGAGTAGGCGTGGAGGAGGGAGGGAGGGGGAGGGCAAGAGGAGCAGGCATGGAGGAGGGAGGGAGGGAGGGGGAGGAGGAGGAAGGGGGAGGAGGGAGTCAGGAGGGGGAGGGGGAGGGGAGGAGAGGGGAGGGGGAGGAGGAGGGAGGGGGAGGAGGGAGTGAGGAGGGGGAGTGAGGGAGGGGGAGGGAGGAGGGGGAGGGAGGGAGGGAGGAGAGAGAAGGAGGGAGGGAATTCAAAATTTGAATTTTGAATTTTGAATTTTTTGGTTCCCACCTAGGAGTAAGAGTTGTGTAAGAGGTGTAAGAGGTGGGGTCACTTTTGGGCTTAACCCACCTAGGTGAGGGGGGGTTAGGACTTTTTGGGACCTACCTTGGCCCTTTCATTAGGACTAAATCCATTCCTTATGAGGCCCTTTTGAGACCCCAATTCTCCCCTAATGTGGCACCCCAATGCTTGAGTCACAGGTATCTGGATTGTCCATGTATCACTTTTTCTAGAATTGGCCATTATACAAATTCCCCAGTAAAGGGTCATGAGAAAATTCTATCATAATTAATAAGGTACCCTTATCAAAGAAAAAATGGTCAATTAGTCAATATTTAAAGACTATTATCTTCATAATGGCATGGAGAAGTACTAGCGATTGGTAAGCCAAAAAATGCTTCTTTTTACTCTTCTTTTTACTAATGTATTTGTTGCCTTACCTCCCCACATAGCCAAGGAACAAAAGACTTGTCACAATCATTCACATTCTTATCACACACATAGATCCATGGTAGGTGTACCATAGCCAAATCCATATAGGATGGAAAGATAGACAAGTCTTGGTGAATTAATAATCGATATATAAAGCCACCATGTATATATATATATATGACTATGTAAGCATTCGTTTTTCTGTATAAGCACTACTCTTACATACAAGAGGCAGAGAGTGATGGTACTAATCTTGCTAATGAATGATCTTTAAAAATTATAGGGCTAAGCATAGCATTAAATATATATATATCGATCAAGAAATTCCATGAGAGTGTATATATTACCAATTGTGGTTCCTAGTCATATCGACCGGTATGCACGTTGCTCTTCTTAGTCTGATAATCGGTGGTAGACACTCTGATTACATGCACCCTCTCTTGCTGCTCATGCATCGTTACTTAGGTTGAAAGCTAGCATGATTATCCATCTCCGACCGTAGAGATCTTTTGCTTAGTATGTCATGTGAGTGCATGAGCCACCTTAATAAACACCGAGCCATGTATACAAGGTGCTTGAAAAGAGATACGTATGAAAGGACCCTTTATTTTACCATAGCTCTTCAAAGTGTCGACCAGCAAGTATGTGAAGGACTTGGAGTCTCTCAATGGTTCTAGTTAGTACAAGAGACTTTCCATAAGCTTATGAGCTTTAGAAGCTTCACTATTTTGATCCGTAGAGGTAGGCAATTTTTTACGCCAATCACAGTAGTAGTCACAAGCTAGTTACATGAGACGAGTAGACTCAGCACTTTACAAAAGATGATAGTAGAGATCAAACATTCAAACTGGCACATAGTATACCGAATGAGCTTATCTCTTCTTACCTGAACATTTTCAATCGGCTTGTATGCAAGCATTCTATCACCAAGATCTTAGTCTGTCTCGCTAGATATCATGAGTTAGAGTAGTGGTAGAAGATCCATGCTTAGCTGGGAGTATCGTTCTGACACTGTGACTTGTATTCTAGGGCATCGCCATACATAAGGTCCTTGAGGAGCCTTGGCTATCCTCTACATGAGGTCTATCTCAGGGTCAAGGAATCCAATTATGCATGGCTGAGGGTAGAGAGATAAGTAGTGGCTCTAAGTATTGATAAGAATAAGCTACATAGTGAGCATCTCTGGCTTACAAGGGTGGCATATATAGTTGTCTTATGCCACAGACCGACCAATCGGTTCATTTCAACATGTTGTTTCATTTATACATGAGGAATTTCATGAAAAGTCATGTATTATGTGCATGATTACCCCATAAAAGTTGTGTATTAAGTCTCATGAACATTAATCATAAAATCGTGTAACCTTATGAGCACTCTCAAGATAGTCCATGAATCATAGTTTGGACCTTTAGTCCATAGAGACCATACTAGATACTACCATCATTCAAAGGTCATCCTATATATCACCCCGATGAAACCATATGTAAGTATCACTAGTTATGATGCTTGGGTTCATGTGTAAAGCCACATATAATGCCTTTTGATTTCAAAGCATATAGAGGAATATTGGACTATATAGTATATGTAATCCTTTACCATAATCAAGAGGCTTTAACCATTCTATCATGACTTTGTAAATGAGTGAAGTTCGGGTTTTTAACATGTAACATGGACCAAAATTTGATACTTAACCCCCAAATTAATTTAATTTAATGTAATGGTCCATTCTTGAATGCTAGTCCAACATTATGACGTTATCATGAGCCATAATTATTTGTTTTGGAGCATTTGAAGGATTGGTTACATATTTAACACCCAAACTATTTTAATGGTCCATTCTTTGAAGGCTAGTCAAACATTACGATGCTGTAAAGAGTGTATATTTGTGTGTGTGTGTGTGTGTGTGTGTGTGTGTGTGTGTGTGTGTGTGTGTGTGTGTGTGTGAGTGTGTGTGTGTGTGTGTGTGTGTGTGTGAGAGAGAGAGAGAGGGAGGGAGGGAGGGAGGGAGAGGGAGAGGGAGAGGGAGAGGGAGAAGGAAAGAGGGAGGGAGGAGCAAGCAAGCGAATGCGAGAGACAAAGAGAGAGAGACACACACACACACACACAGAGGGGGAGAGAGAAAGAGAGAGAGAGAGAGAGAGAGAGAGAGAGAGAGAAAGGAAGAGGGAGAGGGAGAGGGAAAGAGGGAGGGAGGGAGGGAGAGAGAGAGAGAGAGAGAGAGAGAGAGGGAGAGAGGGGGGGGGAGAGAGAGGGAGGGAGGGAGAGAGGGGGAGAGAGAGAAGGAGAGGAAGAGAGAGAGAGAGAGAGAGAGAGAGAGAGAGAGAGAAGGGGGAGACAGAGGGACGGAGGGAGAGAGGGGGAGGGAGGGGTAGAGAGAGAAGGAGAGAAAGAGAGAGAGAGGGGGGGGAGATAGAGAGAAGGAGGGAGGGAGGGAGGGAGAGAGAGAGAGAGAGAGAGAGAGAGAGAGAGGGAGGGAGGGAGGGAGGGAGGTAGAGAGAGACAGAGAGATTTAAGTGTTTTTTATTTTTTATTTTTTGATAGTGTTTTTGTTTAAGGATTTTTAGGGCAATTCCCCCTTTATAATGTGCATTACTAAGTGTCATTTTCAGTGTCATTTTCATAGTCACACTATTCACACTCCTATGTAACCCTGCTTTCCACCACAGCCTTCTTTTTTGTCTTCCCTAGCATCCTCCCACACTCATGGCTTCCCCTAGAGAAGGCTTTGACCAATGGATTTCATCCACACATTCCCATGCCTTAGCAGACTCGGTTTACCTTATCTTTTGCAAGCCACTCCATCTCAAATCACACTTGAGATCTTTTCGTTCCTGCTAATAATCCCTCTCTTTAGTTTATCGATAGACTTATCCATGGGCAATTTGTCATGATTTCTAACTCCCCTCACCAATGAATTACATTGGATATTTTGAGCTCTCAAAACTAGAGCGCTAATTTCAAGAAGACTCTAGGTAGGGCCATGGGATAATGTCCCTCTCTCTTTGTGAGTATGCTATTCACCTAGGGGATGCCCTTTCATTTGATAGAGAGAGATGCATGCATTGCTGTTCTCCTTGCAACTAGTAAGTTCAATGATGATGTCGAACAAGAGCCCGAGGGTCCTTCTGCTTCCACAAGTGGTGGAACGGCGGGTCCACAAGCCATGGAGCAAATGAGGTAAAACCTAGACATAGAAACTAATGAGCATGTTATAGACCTAGCTAGAGAGAAAGCTATGAGCTAGATCATCCTATCAGCATATCTAAATCATGCATACCCATCCTTCACTTATAATCCTGATGAGGCAGCAACCAAGCCACACCTCGCATCGATTGATCCAATCACTATTGATTGTGAGAAATAACTTACCCTGTTAGAAGTGATGGAGGAAGCCAGTCTTCAAGAAGATGAGGTACTATGCCAGCTTGTAAATGATATCAGTGAGGATATCATTGACTTTGGTGTTCCCATTGATCCAACAGTCAATGAGATCACACGCTTTGATGACTAAAGCCTTAGCAATTTAGAGGCAATCCATCTCAAACAAAATGCAATTGAGGATGCTAAGCTAGAATACCCGTTGTCTGACCAAGAATTCCTGGACTTACAAAGGTTGTTGTTTGGGGACAAAGATGAAGAAGCTCGCCCTTCAAGTCAACATGAAGTGGAAGACTGACCATAAAAGGGATTCTAGTTGGAGACTGCATAGTTGACACCCTTCGTGATGAGGCAGATATGTTACCCTTAATAGCTCAATTTTTAGGGTTTAGTTTCATCATTTGATTCCATATCATATCTAGTCTCTATTTTAAATGGGAAATATGTATGTCTTCACCCAATAGGAAACTAAAACTAAGGTTTGGGGTTGAGCATAGGAAAACCCAAAAAATTATGACTATCTTGAACCTATTTGCTCCTACAACAAATCTACCCCATGTGGTGTATTTTCAGCCCAGAAAAGTCTCTGGAAGCATGAAATCCAACATCTTGTGACTAGGGCCTACCTTTTGCAAATTCCTAGTCACATGATGTTGAATTTCATGCTTGTAGGGCCTTTTTGGGTTTGAAATTCACCCATACTTTAGATTTTTTGAATAATGCTAAATGATCATGTTTAAGGTAGATTTTCCAAAAATGTTTTCATAAATCAAGGTTTATGGTTTTGATGTAATATGTTGATTCCAGGATGTGTTGTGGCTGGATGAATATGCTATGCACAAGGGCAGAGCCAAAGGATCTTCTTGGTGGGGAGGGATGACTTCAATCACTCACTACATTGACAAAGTGGCTTAGTACATATTGATCCTCCATCAGCAATTACTGCTAAATGGAATGTTGAAGATTATGAAGTTCAGCATCCATAGTCGGATGGTGAAGATGAAGGCCATCTATCACATTGTAGATTGCATTGTTTTGATTAAGCATAGCATTGCTTTATTTTTGTTCTCCCAAGCCCAATTCGGACCCCTCCGTAGCATCATAGCCATTGCAAGGCTAGCTGATGTTATTGATCCCCATGAAATTGAGAATGAAATAGTTCAGCCTTGTCTTCTCAAACAAGCTAAAGAGGGTAAACAACCCAGCAAAAAGAAGCATAGGCTAGAGTAAAAAGTGCCAAAAAAGGCTGATCCATGTAATCTCACTCCGAATCAATAAAGATTACAATTTTCAATTGATTTCTTTCTTTATTACTATATTCTCTCCTTCCTTTAAATTGCAATGTACGTTATTTTGAGGTTGCAAATTGAATATTATTTTCTTATTTCAAATTGCATGCAAGAAAACTAGAGATTATGACGACAAAGTCCTAGAGTACAAATGATATTAAAAAAGGCACTTTTATTATATTCATAGGAACAAAATACAAGATTGAGAAGCATCCAACGCATAGTATATACACCATCCCTAGCCATCGCCCAAGATGTAAAACATAAAACAAAACTACATACCCTTAGGTCTCCTAAGGCATACAATGAACTCCATATCTCTTGCAGACATGATGACCTTGCTCCTATGGATGGCAACCAGGTGGACATCATCCATGAGGTCTACCAAGTAGGCCTTAGCTGCATGCTAAAGGTAAGGAGGGCATCTAGTAAAATATGCCAAGGGGCCTCCATAACCCATTGCCTAAAGAACCTAGACATAGAGCTTTGGATGAGATCCCGCATGCTCTCACATACCACTTTGGCAAAGCTTGCCTTTGGGATAAGGAGATCGATTGAATTATGGTACTTGCAGATCTCCCGATGTGCCATAGTCCCCGGTTTGAACCTATACTCCTTTACTAGAGAAGAACCTCTTTGGACTCAATGTAGAGGTGGCTATTGTGGTCTCCTTGGGGCTGCATGTGGACAAGGTGGCTACTATGGTCGAGCTTGCCTCTCCTTTTATGCTTGTTCCATGTGATCGAGTTGCTCATTCACTTGATCTTTCTTCATCCTTTGCTCCCTTTGTTGCTAGAACTCCTCTTCAACTTCTTTGCTAGTCTCCGACTCCTTGTCTTGGGGATGCTTCCTTTGCACTAGAATCTTCTCCTTACCTTTTGGGTGGGGATTGGGGGGGGGGGATTGGGTGGGGGAATCAAGGCCAGGATTAGGGGGGATCAAGGTGACATTGGGGGGGCTAGGGGGGATCACTGTGGGTGTCCTCATCATCTAATAGCACCTTCTCACCCAGCTTTCTCACCTTCTGCTTGGTCCTAGCCATGGGGTGGAGAAAGAGAGGGAGAGGTGCAAGAGCAAGGGTGGGATGGGGGATCAGGGGCAAGTGGGAGAGGGAAGTGAAGAGCTTGTAAAAAAATGAAATGAAAATGAGACCCAATTCCTTAATATAGGGCCCAAAACCCTAATTTTTAAAAATACTTGTTTTCACATAAACTCCAGAAACATAAAATTGGTGCAATCTTGAGTTCAAAACTTAGAATTAAGCTTCAACAGGTCGTGAGACTCTAGTGGAATGTCTCAACACTTGCTCACCATGAGCATCTTGCTGTCCCAACTGATTTTCCTGCATAACCTGAGGTTGTCCACCTAGATGTGGCTCTCCCACCTCACGATCTATGGGCTATCCATGCCCTGCATCATGTGGAACAGGTTGTGCATGCCTCTCATATGGTGGTTGTCCATCCTCTTGAAAAACCACTCTATGTATCTCAACAGTCTTTTCTGGCTTCTTGTGCATCTTGTCCTCATTAAAGATAATATCATGGCTGCATACTATCTTCCTGGCCTCTGGATCCCACAATCAGTATCCCATCTTGCCTGAATCACCATATCCAAGAAAAATGCACTTCCTTGACTTTGGATCAAGCTTGCTGCGTTTTTCCTTAGGGATATGAACATAAGCTTCACAGCCAAATACACAAAGATGCCCATAAGATGGTGGCTTGCTTGACCAAACCTCTTCTCGCACTTTCCCATCTAGTGCCTTGCTAGGTGATCTATTGATAAGATGTACTGTTGTCTCGATAGACTCAACCCAAAAGTCATGAGGTAGACCGGCATTAGAAAGCATGCTTATATTCCTTTCTTGAATAGTTCTATTCATATTCTCAGCAACCCCATTAGAAGGATTCTCAAGAGTAGTCAAGATGCCACGTAGCTCACAAAAATTCTTAAATGCATGAGAGGTATACTCTCCTCCATTATTAGTGCACAAGCATTTGAGCTTCTTGCCTGACTGATTTTCAGCAAATGCTAAGAACTTTTGAAATGCATCAAAGACATCACTCTTCTTCCGAAGAGGATAGACCCACACTTTTTGTGTAGCATCATCAATGAAAGTAGCAAAGTAAGAAGCACCACCCAATGAGACAGTAGGCATAGGTCCACACACATCACTGTGAACCAACTCCAATGGTTCAAGCCTCTTCTTGCCCAAAGATTTTTTATGTGAAGATCGTGTTTGCTTCCCATACATGCAATGCTCACACATGCTAAAATTTGAAAAATTAAACACGGGAACATACTGCAAACCGGAAAGTATCTTCATTCCTGTCATGCTCATGTGTCCCAACCGATGATGCCACAAAGAGATGGATGGCTTCTCGGTCACATTGATTACATTATCTCTTATGCCTGACACATGCATTGAGTACAATGTTCCATGCTTGGAACCTCTAGCAATCACAAGTGACCCTTTGCTAATTTTCCATGTATTGTTGCCAAAAAACACCCCTATATTCACTATTCGAGTCCATTGATGTGGTTTTGAGCAAGCTCGAACGGATTGATCCTACTCTGGCTGAAAAGGCGCATTGTCACTATGCTTGCTTCAATCCTTTTGAACAAAGTAAGGACGAATACATGCGATCATTGCTCGATGCACCAGAAGGATGCAAGAAGGTAGTGCTTAAGGCCTTACAGGAGCTATGGCAAATCAACATGAGGGTAGACGCGATGACGAGGATCTAGTGATAGATATCCAACAGAATGCAAAGATTGCATTGGATGCAGAGAATTATTACAGGCAAGTTCTCTACAGGGACAATTCGGAGTCATGGAACGTGAGAGACACATTGGGATGAAGGCCAACGGCCTAGTATATACCCCTTTGTATCATACATACATAATAAGAGCTTACCTTGATCTGGGTGAGTTATTACCCACAATTTTCGGTGTTCTCCTTTTCTTTGTTGCTCTTCGATTAGACCTCCTCTCCATCAACTGGTATCAGATCTTGGTTGAGCAAAGCCAACAAGGAGACTGTAGCATTGCGGTGTTGCTATGCCAAGAGCCCGAACTTGTTGCGTGGAGTCTCCTACTGCCCGTGGGCTGCCCCTAGGAGCTGTATTTTGACATATACTAGATCGTTTATACTATTTCAGCCTTATATATCAGGTTGCCTCGACTGTTCCAGCAATCTATTGCCTTGTTTGAGTAGGGGAGAAGGAATATTATCCATCTACGGTCAAAAACGACCTATTGCTCTGCAATTCCAGCCATTGGAAGTTGCTTTTCTGGGGCCCAAAAGCAAAAACGTCTTTTGCTTGTGGCAGACTCCAGTTGATCAAGGCGGCTGGTACATTCAAATTTTAGTTGGGTTTATGCCTTCAAGTTGATGCATATCAAGCCAAAGGTTGGTTGAAAGTGATTGCTTACAATTAATGCATTTTTAGCCTTTGTTTACCTGAGAAAGTGAGCATAAGTGAGCAGTGTTTTTCTAAAGCTATCTTGTATCCCAGGAAGGGATTATTTTTGTGAGTGCTATACTCTTCCCACTAAGGGAATTTTTTGGACAACAATTTTCAGAATTGTTGGGCTATTTCACTAGAGTTTATGCCTCAAATGCTTCAGGAAAAGTTGGTGATTGGCAGTTTGCAGTCTTGTGACAGTAGTAAAAAGTGAGTAGGTGGTTGTTTTCAGAAGTGAATATCAGAGAATCCATGAGGAATTGTCTTCTGAGTTGAACTAGGAGGTTTTAGTTTTTTGGACAATCTACAATCTTGTTTTTGAAAGTGTTTCAATTTGAAAAAGTTATGATGTCCAGTATGGCCATGATTTACAATTTTGACAGTTTATGACAGCAACTAGAAAAAGTGAGCAGGGGGCTACTTTCAACAGTGAATATCAAAAAATCCATAATGAATTTGGATCTGCAATAAACTAGAAGTTTGTAGATCTATTGGTTGTCTACAACTTTGGTGTTCACAGGCCAAAATTGTTGCAGACTATTATTACAGTAGTAAAAGTTTGCAGGTGGTGGCTTCCAACAATAGATATAAGGAAATCTATAAGAAATTTGGACTTGTAAACTAAGAAGTTGCAAAGTTTTCTATAAGCTACATTTCTTTTGTTTACACTTTTTGCATCGGAGCTACCGTGCAAAAGCTATTGGCTAGTTTTGGGATGCCCTGAGGTCACTTACAATAGAACATGTATTTGTGATAGTGACAGTGTGGCTGTTGTCATTGCAGTTGATATTTTTTAGGCTTGAGTTTGGTACATTAGTGCAGTGTATCCTAGTTGTTCTGTCATCCATTGTGATGGCTTCGGCATCAGAGAATGCATTGTTTAACATTGAGAAGTTAAATGGCATAAACTTCTATTGGAAGGAGCAAATCTACAATGTTCTGGTGCAGAAGAAGCAAGTAAAGCCTATAAAACGCAAAGGCATAAAGCCAGAGGATTGGGATGATGAAGAGTGGAAGGAATTGGATGAGCTTGCATGCTCCATGATCATGCTCACACTTTCAAAATCGGTGTATTTCAATGTGAAAGATACTGCAGGTGGTGCCTATGGTGTGTGAACAAGTTGCATGATCTTTATGAGAAGTAGAGTGCTGCATGTCCATAGAATCATGCATGCTTAGACATGTCAATGCTTTCATTGTAATCTCTCAACCACTCTAGGAAGGATTTAATCTTCTTGTTTGCCCACATCTAAGTTGGCCATCTCTTGAAAGCTTTGCGTAGGACATCATGAATGGAAACTTTATGCTTGTCCTTGTTCACAAGAACCTCCTTGTTGACTATCTGCGCCATCGGCCAATCTTCTTCAACCACAACAAACTGAAATCCATGTTCTGCAATGAGGCAATGTGAGATTAAACTCCTCCAATCGTAAAATTCATGAGTTCCATTGCTTGCTTCAGCCAACATGACAACTTTAGCCTTACTGATCGCATCGACGAGGCCAGACAAGCCGTTGGCATCTTGGAGAGGCACATCGTGCTTGCCGACTTCCCTCAAAATGTTACTGGCAACCGGCATGGTGAAACATCCAACAGAATCTGAGGACCGGACAGGTTGCCTTTGTGTTGATGCTCAAAGTGACTCTTCAATCAGCTCCCGATCGTTAATTTCAAAATCTACCATGGATCCCCACGAGAAATCTCTAGATTCCAAATTTTCTTCTTCGGTCGAAACCATACGAGGTATCAATCGCAACGTGTTATGAAATATTTATAATGTTAAGCCACATGTCTGACTTCTATTATGATTCATATTTTTTTGTAACAATTTACACAATAGTTGCATAGTCGAGAGGACTCTGGATTTGAGCTAAAAGCATGGACAATTCAAGCATTGTTGAATCAGAAATCACTTGTCATATCCCCTCTTACAAATCTTCTCCTTTAATGTCACTTCATGGAGCAGTCTGTAGTCAATAGCCCACGATGAGAAATGGAGAGGTTAGGGAGGATGCTTTCAATGCAATGGAGGAGGAGAGGGCATTGATTAGAAGGCAGGAGGAGGAGTACATTACAATGGAGGAGGAGGCAAAATTACATCGGAGAAGGCAACAATATGGGCACCCATATTGGAAGGAACCCTGATGACAAAATGAGTAATGGCCATGTGGTGAAGACTTCGTTAACTTTACATATATATATATATATATGGAAATCACAAAAAGGGCTTACATCCTTCACTACAATGTTAACAAAACTTTCCTACATGAGGATCCTTAAGTTAGATAACCCACAAGGTCTTCAAACCATAGAAGTATTAGTATGTTTAGTCATGGCTTGGGCTTTCCAAACTTTGATTTTATTTTCCATAGAAGTGTTAGTATGTTTAGTCATGGCTTGGGCTTTCCAAACTTTGATTTTATTTTCCCCTTTTTACTATTTTACCACTAATAATTTTCGTGTGCCCTTTTATAGGGATATAATCAATTCATGTTCAATAAAACACAAATATAATGAAGCTTCTTGTAATCATTTTTCTAGGAACACTAAGTCATAAAAACTGACAACAAAATCACGCAAATGACAACTCAGCCCCGTTTTTTGAAAGAAACCCAAAAATGTACTTTTTTTATAAATTGTGGGTGCCAAATATACACTTCATGTCAAACATTTTTTTTAAACGACCCAAAAACGAGTACTTTTGTGAAAAAGAATGCATAAAACTTTACTTAGATTTTACTCTAGAACCCCAAAATGCCTACTATTATCTATTAGAAAAAGAGGGTTCTTGTTCAATTTGAAAATCATGACAAATTACGAAGAGAAGAAATTCTTTCATTCGACTTGGAGAGTTGTTATACCTTTTGCATTAAAATACCGATTGTTTTTTGTGCAAGTGTCCATATATTTTCAAATCAAATCCATATACAAGAATTTCTACATCCTAAAATTAAGCATGTCCATATGTCGGATAAATTCCACTTTTCTTCTATTTTTTGCATTTTTACATATCTATGGATCACACTTTCCCTTGAACATATTGATTGAAAGCGTTTTGCACCAATATACTCTAATAAAGGTAACACCCTTGCCCTCATGGATAATTTTTATATAAAGATATGTTTCTAGACTCCTTGTTATACATAGCATGCATCCACAAACTGATAGGTGGTAAATTTGACAATAGTTTAAGAATGAATACAATTAAATAAGATGCTCTTACATGGGGCTAGAGCATTAGCTAAGAAGCAACTTCTCTTTTTATACAAAGTTGATCCAATGGTTGAATTTAAGCATGTATTTATATTAATATGGATAGGTATATGGACTCTGTCACCATTGAAGGAATTTATTAAAAGCAAATATGTCTCTAGCTTTAGATAGATACCCACCAATCTAAACCATCAAATTTTAGATGGTAGTGAGTACTACAAGTCATCAATTTACTTTATTTCGATCTAATGATTTGATTTGGAGCTACAGACTTTGCGAAAATACAATTTTTAGTTTCTAAACATTAGATTTTGAAGCGTGGAGATGACAATGGTTGTCGTAAAAGGTGAATTTTGATCCATGCATAGATAAAATTTTCAGTCCATCATTGGGCAAAAATATTTGTCATGAAGAAATCTCATCAACAGGAAATTTTTGTCGATGGAAATTTTTCCCCTCAACTGAAATTTCAATTCGTCGACAAAAAAATTTCCGTCAAAAATGTGTAAGGATTGCTAGTTATTGCACTGGTGTGTGTGAAATACTAACATTTGTCAACAAAGCATGATGTTATGGATCATCATGGTGCAAATAGATGCCACAGAGAGAGAGAGAGAGAGAGAGAGAGAGAGAGAGAGAGAGAGAGAGAGAGAGAGCTATGGCAAATGATAGTGACCACTAAGCTCGTAAGTGTAGATGATTCTTCACAAAATGGGCCCACTCATAGTAGTGCCATAGGTTCGATGATAGAAATGGCAAGCTACTCAAATGTATTAATGGAAGTTGGACAATGCAGCAATGCATCTCTTCCTCTTTCAGGTGCACAAGCTCAGCAACACTCACCAAAATCGTCTTTTACAGCACAACACATAGAAAACGTGCAAATCGAAATATCAGAAGCCCCTTAGACCATACCTAAGGTTCTTAAATAGTTGTGTCCTTGGGTTGAAGGGAAGCTTGCTGACGTGTATCATCAAAGTGGTAAATTTCGGTGCTTGCAAATATTGCTACTCCCATGAATTCTGAATTTTCACAATTGTCAATGATGATGGAGCAAATCATCGATAATCAAGGAAGTTTTCAAGAGGCAATTGTCAACGCCACATAGGAAAACGTTTGTCAATTGTCAATATGATTTTGAGGCAATTGTCAACAATGGATGGACAAATGTTTCCAAGAGGCCCTTGATTAATATCATGGTCATAACATTTAAGGGTGAGGCATTTCAGTGATTATAGACACAAGTGGCCATGCCAAAACTAGAGTGTACATGGTCGAGCAACTCCAAAGAGCAATCGAGGACATGGGTCTTGAGAATGTTTTCTAGGTGATCACTAATAATGTGAAGAACTATTGAAAAGCTAGAAAACTAATAAATCAAAAATATCCTAGAGTCTGGGCCTCCCCATGCTCTTGGCAATATCTTGATCTAGTCCTTAAAGATTGGTACAACACATTGGAGACCCAATTCTTCAAAATAGCTATGGATGAGGGTCAAAAAGTGGTGTTGTACTTTCTTAACCGTGAAAGATTGCTGGGCATTCTTAGAAACAAGCAACCCGCAGTTAACCCAAGAGAGTTTTTTTTTTTGTAGAAAAAAAGTGATTATATTAATTTATAACATTTTTGTACATCATCAGAGATCAACCATAATAGCAACGCTAATCACATAAGTACTTTGTCTCTTACAATAAGAGAAATAAAAAACAAAGAGAGTAAATTCCTAAAAAAAGATTGAGAGGAACTTCTTAGAAGTGGAAGGAGAAGCTAGAATTTTCCTCCTTAAAGTCACTGGTGTGTACTGAATCTATAGCAACAACAGCAGCAATAGTATCAACAGATGACCAAGAGCAGTAGCAACTCCCTGAGAAATTTCAATGGACATTTCATCCAAATCCTGTACTAGAATAGGTAACACCACAAGTCCCTAATTCTGATAGGAAATGGTAGAAGGTAGCTAAGTAGAGAAGCCATCATAGGGAACTTGAGTGTAGGAGCCAAGAGAAGCAAAAGGAAATTGAGTTGAAGTGTCAACATCCATAGAGGGGGATTGGTTGGAGAGGCTAACCACATGAGAATGAAGAGAAGGACCATCAACAATTGAGGGGAACTATGTGTAAGTAGCAGTAGCAGAGGTTGATGAGGGAGCAAAGGGGCTCTATGAATAGGTACCAACAGCAAGGGGGCTATGTGCAACTGAAACAACAAGTAGTAGAAGGAACCTGGGTGTGCAACTAAAATAGCAAGTAGTAGAAGGAACCTGGGCTAAGGAGCTAGCCAAATTAGAAGCTGGAGGGGGCCATCAGACTATTGTGAGGAAGGGCCAAGAACAGAAGAGGGAGTCTAGGTGGAAGGACCAACTGTTGATGTTCTCCTCTGTAAGAAATTAGTTAGCTTGGCATGTTCATCTAAGATAAAACATTGGTGTTTGTGTCTTGAAGTGTCTGCATTCAATCTTTGGTGTTCAAGATTGTTGGCACTAATGAAGAAGTCAAGACGTCTTTTCTCCTATCCCACCATGAAGTAAAAAAAGCATCAGTACATAAATCTTTATGATTAAAATGAAAATTATTTCTAGATATCCATATGAACCAAAGAACATGGGCCCTTACTTAGAACCAAGGCTCATGCCTTACTTTGCATGCATCACCTACTAGTTAAATAGCTTTTCAATTCACAGGTTCTCCACACTCAATCTGAATGAGCTTCCATACTCTTCTGGCATGAGAGCAAGCAACAAATAAGTGAAAAACATCCTCCATAGAGTCAAGGCACCTCAGACATTTGTCATCTCCCTTACCAATTCTAAGTCCGCTAGTATTAGCCCAAATTGCCTTGTGAAGAATAAGCCAAGTAAGGAGGGACAATTTCTTAGGCACATTTCTAACCCATATTCTGTGGAACCTGGCATACCACTTAGCTCTATCATCTTTCAAATTTCATATGCCATTGAGGGTTCTAAATAAATCATCCATGTCAACAATAGGTGTTGGTATTGGCAGTAATGAAGAGCACCCTACCCAACTGAATTCTTTATGTAAGCAAAGAATAGGACCTCCTTTCCAACTAATTTCTCCCTTCCATAAGTCCAATCTCCATGACCAATCCCTGATGTTCGTTAATGAGGAAAAATTCCCTTTTGATTTCATGCCATGTCTTCCATCTAAAGAGTTCTTTGTTCCACAACTATCCCCAAGATTGAATTCCCTTCTTGAATAAAATGATTGCCACTATAAACTATTCATCTGTCACTATGAAACTTTTGAAATTTGATGACACCCACACTGAGTCAATGGCCATAAATGCCCCTTTGCTAGAGAATTGTAGAAAAGCTTTTGTATCTTCAAAGGCACCCTAGATAAACTTCAAAAGGGGGCTACCTTTGGTCTTGCAGGGTTAGGGCTTAAAAATAGCAAAGGTAATAGGATAATTCTTCCAATTGGGAGCCCTGCAGGGTCTAATGTGTCTCATGTTTCTCATTAATAGTTGAGCCCAATCATCATTAGGATGTAATAGAGCTTTGATAATCCAAGTAGCAGAAAGCTTTTTGGTAGTTGCTGAAATGTCTATCACCCCTAGCCTCCCTTCTTCCATGGGCTTAATACAGTAGTTCCACCTTACTTTATATATTTTATTGTTACTTCCCCACAAGAATGATCTGCACAACCTGATAAATCTATCAAGACCTATTTTGGAAGGAGACCAATAGAAAATATAAAAAATAGCTATGGGGTAAAGGCAATGGTTAAGAACCAATTTTCTTCCAACCAAGTTTGCTTGGAAGCTTCTCCATTTTTCTAGCTTTTTCAAAAATCTATCCAACACCAATCCCACCTTTGTTTCATTGTGACCTCAAAACCCATTGGAATGCCCAAAAGTTTGAAGATTGTACCCTTTTGTATTTTGAGACATCCTAGATGTTAAAGAATCCCTTGATCCTTGCCACACACTGAGAGTGTCATACCCTGTTTTAGAGTGGTTAATTGAGGATCATGAGGCTTTATAGAAAACCTCAAGGAAATCCATCACACAACTGACATCTTGATCAGTATTTCTAGGGGTCAAAGTGGTGTCATCAACAAACTGCTGACAAACCAGCTCTTTACCATTCATCAACTTGATACCTTTAAGACTTGCCTCTTGAATTTGACTTCTGAGGAGCCACCCAAGGGAGTCTGTTGCTATAGCAAACAAAAGAGGTGCTAAGGGATAGCCTTGTCTGATTGATCTTTTCAAGAAAAATGGATCACTCAACTTCCCATTGACATTAACCTTGGTTGTGGCATTAGTGAGAAGAAGCTTAACATTTGACACGAAATAAGGACCCACACCCATCTCCTGTAAAGATTGGATTATGAAATCCCATTCTAGTCTATCATAAGCCTTGTCAAAGTCTACTTTAAGAAAGCATATATCCTATTTAGTTTCTTTAGCATACTCACACCCTTCCCAGATATTAATGATGGCTTCAAGAAGGTAACGTCCTTTAATAAATCCCTTTTGCTCAAACAGAATCCACTCTTTCATCTTTCCTTGAACCCTAAGAGCTACAAAAATCTTATAACTACAATTTAACATTGTTAAGGGTCTCTAGTTCTTAAGCTCATCTTTGGGGCCCTCTTTAGGGATCAGTTTGATAATGCCCCCATTGATGTGAAGGGGGAGAGCACCTTTCACCAAGCTTTCTTACCATAGCAATAAAAGATAAGGGCCAACTTCCTCAAAAAGTCTTACAGAACTCAATAGGAAGCCCATTTTCCCCAGGTGTCTTACCATCTGCCATAATAACTGACATAGCTTCATTTAACTCTTCTAATGTAAAGGGTCTCTCCAAATAGGGTAGATCAAAACATTTGATAACCTTCTCTCTTATGATTTGATGTAGTTGTCTAGCTCTCTGGATGTCCTCATTTAGGGTGATTGTACCAGATAGTAAATTTTGAAAATGTTGCTGAATAAAATCAACATTCTCTTTTGTAGTTATAGAGTAGGAGCCATCTGCTCTTTTAAAAAGGGGGATCTCCTCCTGCAATCTCTTTCTTCTAATTATTCTAAAAGTTTCCTTAGTGGGTTTCTTAAGCCTAGAGAAACGTGATTTGGGACATATTACATAATGTTAGAGCATCTGCTCAAGCTATAAGGTATTGCAACCAAACTCTACTCAATGTACAGGTAGCAGAGTGGATAGTTGAGCCACACTCAAATGCAGCTCGAGCAAAATTCATTGAACTAAAGACTTTTTGTAAGAATGGTAGCTTCTGGAAGAAAATAATATATGCAATGGATGATGAGACCCATTTGGTTTGCTATTCATCGCAAGCAAGATGTGAAAGGATCGAGTATGGGCAATGCCTACATGGCTTAGTGGACTGTGGAGCAGGATGTATTGAAGTCAAATGCAAGGCCAGGTGAAGGTGGATACAATGTGATGCACCATGCATTGTTACAAAAAAAGGTGTGAAAGCGATGGGATCAAGCCCGTAACTCTCTTCACTATGCTAGCCATATATTAGACCATGCATAGTGGGAATATTGCCCCAAAATTGATGCACAGATAATGCAGGGTTAGCATGAGATCTTGTGGTGATTCTTTGAAGATAACAATGAATATCAAAATGACATTTAGGAATTGTCCACTTTCTATTAGCAGAGAAGGATTATTGCATTTCCAAGAATAAAAGACTTGGCTAGGAAATGCCTGCATGGAGATGGTGCAAAGAATGTTGAGCATCAACAGTGCATCTACAGACCCTAGCCGTATTGTGCCAACCTTGTAGCTATTTCTCTAGTGAGCGAAATTGGAGTAACTACTATACATTCCCTCATAAGGAATTGCATGACATTGAACCAAGCAGAGAAACTAGTGTATGTGTATGCAAAATGGTAGAGTACTGGATGATGTCAAGGGAGAGTATAGTAATGGAGATATGGAACCTTGGGTGAATTTGGGTCTTCCAAGTCCCTTGCATGATGCTCCAGTTCTTGCACAAGTGCAAACTGAAGCAACTCCGACAATTCTGATGATGATGCCAATGTGTGATGTAATTTGACACTTGAAAACAACAAAGTAGGCAAATTTTATGTGCAGTTCATTGACCATTTCTTTCACTCCACATCATACAGATTTTCTAAGTGACAAAGGTGTTGATTTAAAAAAATGTTGTTGAAGTTCTAATATATTATGTAAGTATCGCTAGCTACTGCACCAGTGTGTGTGAAATGCCATCATTCACAACAAATCATGATGTTGTGAATGATCATGGTGTAGATAGATGCTTACTTGAGAGAGAGGGATGTGGGAAAAGGCAACATGCTATCCCATGCCTATGATAATAGTTAGATTACCACGTCTACAATCATCTAATTATGCCTAGAGAAGGCAAGATAGTTGGATGATTTCTCTTTCTTGAGGTCTAGCTGACTTACACGTCGTGTTTGCATATAAAAACAATAGTCATTGTATATATTTTTAATGCACAATAAAAATAAGGTATGTTATATATCGCTATAACATATTCTAAAATTTTGTATAAATGTTGTACTAAATTGGATTGTATCTTTTGCTAAATTTTCAGCATAGCATGACTAATGAGAGATGCAATTGGATTTCGATTATGGCACTAGACTATATTGGTCTATGAAGATGAGTATACCAGTTCATATAGGAGAAGAGTGCACTCTTTGGGTGATTTTCTTGGCATCACAAATCGCAAAGGTCAAGGTTTCTAGATACGGTGGTAGAAGTCTTGACATACCAGCAAAAAGAGGACCTCTAGTCAAAGTAGATGCTTGAGACGTGACAGCAAAGAGTGCAAGGACCATTGCAGATGTTGTGCATGATAATCTTGATAGTGCTGCAAAAATTTTCTACTGTGAAATGCACAAGTTATTATTTTTTATTGAACCAAGGGTTACAACACATTATATTTTTTATTGTACTACAAAATTTTGATGCAAAGTGTTTCAACTATCGTGTTTTGCACATTTTGTAGCAAATAACAATATTGGCAATTGTCATGAATTGAATTGTGCCACAAAATTTTGATGCAAAGTGCATGAGTTATTATGTTGTGTACATTTTGCATCATGTACAATTGCCAATGAATTTAACAATGGCTTGTCTCATACTACGTATCCTTTGTAGTGCATTTACGACTTAAACTAAGTAAGCATGTTGTAGCATTTGATTAATATTTGCAAACTTGCAATAAAGAACATGTTAATTTGCAAATGACACTTCCAAATTTGCAAACATTCTACAATGGAAAAAACATTACAAACAACTCACATGTGTATATTTGCATATATGGCCACATATATATTCTAGTAGAGACATTACCCATCATGTTATCTTATTTGGGCATGATATCAATACCACTTCACCAACATGAAGTAAGGCTCACCATCATCATTCTAAACTTCATGAAAAATGGCTACAACAAATCATGTGTTGGCCCGTAGTCACAAAAGAACTGGACAAACTCAAGTGACTAACCATCATTATGCACAATTAAGATTGGGAATTAGCACATGACAGTGGTAACAAGCATTTTTTTGCATCTTTAGCACATGAAAAAAAAACAATCAACCTAGGCTCAATGGAAAATTGCCTTGGTTGCATAGGCCAACCACAATGAGTGTTCCTAAGTGCATAGGTTGAAATAACAACCACCACCATGCTAGTTGCAAGCCATCCTACTAGTCGCAAGCCCTATGTGCCCACATAAATCTCAAGCCTTATATGCCCCCATAAGGCTCAAGCCTTAACATAAGGCTTATGCCAAAATAATCAGCTACACCTCACCAATATTTATATTGGATAACTTATGATAAGTGTCCAGATGGGAGTTTTCACTTCGACACATTATCACAAAATAAGAGAATCAACAATATACATGGTTTTGTACCTAGATCAGGGTCCACTAGGTCAAGTGGCCTTGGTCTTGGATGCTCGATTCTGGCTTCGGGGCCAATAGGCACTCGACTTCTTGATATTAGTTGTCCTACTCCAACCTAGGATCCGACAATTTTAGGACTCTTTGGTCATGCACGTGTCATGCCAGCCCCAGTGGGTCTTGATATTCATGTATTTGCAGGCTAACAACAACTAAGACCGCACTCCATGTTGGCAACTATCACTACGAACATAAATGCCATGTGCTCGACCTCACACTAGGGCATTGGAAGGCTGAGTTGTCATAGGTGGTTGTTCATGTTCCCACAAATCTTCTGGATGGACTTGCCTTCCCCGAATTGGGGCGTATATTCTAGCTTATGTTCTAGTTGGTGCATCCTATCTAAAACTTAGTTCTTGCTCCATCTCCATGGCACAGGCAGCTCTTCTTCTTAATTCCAACTAGGTCAATGGTTGTTCTTGTGTCTCAACTCATGGATGAACTCATGACTCAAAATCTTGGCTCTCTATGGATGAATTCTTGGATTGTTCATACCATTGCCTTGATTTCATTCTCCTCGGGTCGTCTTGGATGAAACTCAGGGACTAGTTCACTTCTAGTCTTGGTGTGGTAGTCAATTGTTGGCTCATGATGCACATGGCAAAGCCTTCTCCATCCTCAAGCTTTCCACTACTAGGTGGCCTCTACTACTCCCACTCATCACCGCGATCATTTATCCTTGGTTTCCATTCCATTCCTTTGGCGTCTCTTAGAGCATATATTAGACATCAATCAAAGCTTGAAGTTTATATAGGCTGCTTGGATACACTCCTTTGTCCAAGCACCAATTGTTGGATAAGTCTTAAAACACTACAAATCATCCTCACACACTCAAAGGTATCTTTTATAGCATTAGGTAATGCAAGCAACTATCATAGCTCATTGCTTGTCACCACGAATTGTTGCTCTCAATGTCTATCTACTCTCTTCTATAAACTGCCATGCTCGGTCCACTTGATTCCCCACTCCTTCTCTCAGCATTGCCAATCCCCAATGAGATTACCAAATATTGATAATCTTTCCCTCTCACCCCCTAGTTGACCAGTTGATCATGCAAATAGTGCTAGTGCTTGGTGGAAGATGCTTTCTCTTGCACTCTCGGGGTTACTTTGTCCATAGGATATACTTGATGCTTAAGTGTAGAGTTAGACATTGAGAAATAACACATGGGTGGGGTTTGTGCTAGATGGTCAAAATTATATGAAGACAAGTGGATTGGCATGTGCCAAGAAACGCATGTCATTGCATGAACTCAATGAACAAGGTAGTTGTTGAATCAATACTTGTTGAGCAATAGGGATCCAATCGAACTCTCCTACAAAACCAACAAGAGTGAAAGCAAAGAAGCCCATTCTATGCCATACTCCACACTTAAATAACCTAGGACTCTAGACCAATGGTTCTAAGAACTGCCTTCCAAACTAGGCCTTGAAATCTTTCAAAGCTGCTACCATGGGTTGGCCGCACAATGTGGCCTTTGCTTTCTCTTCCTAACTTACTCCTAGTTGTGCCACTAGTTCCTCGGTGGTAACACTTGGATCACTAATGCTTGGTATTGGAGCTAACCCAAGTTGGTTGGGTAACTTGAGGCCAATAGGGGCATGATAATCTACCACTTTGGGTCTCGAGAGGCACACAACCACACTTTCTTGCACTTGGCTATGGGCATGGAGATCAATTTCTTCATCATCTTGCCTGCATTTCTCGGAGACTCCTATCGTTTCCCATTTCTTGGCCAAGCACTCCTTATTGACCTTGGGACTCATTGCACAACATTGAGGGAGGGTAATTTGTACCCATGCATTGGAAAGAGATGCTTACTTTCATTTTTGTCTTGAGCTAACCTTTTTCTTTTTGTGATACTCCTTTGATCATTGAGTTTAGCCCACTTGAAGATAGGTTGGGGATGGGCCTCATTTGCCTAAGGGATAGCTTGTTCCACAATGGGTTGGAGGGACACCTCATTTGGGTGAGGAACGTCATATCGAGTCTGATAACCTTGATTTTCCCTTACCAAAGCCCTCCAAAATCGAGCTACCACATGAGGAGTGACATGCAGAGGCAAAGAAGTTGTCACTTCCACCACCAAGGGGAGATCTAAAAGTTCTTCAAAAGTTCCCACAAAATTAGCCGAGGCATGGGAGGGGCCAAGAGTTCCAAGGAAAGACTGGGCAGTTGATTGATGGTGACTTTTGGGCAATCCTTTGTATAACAATCCTTTGTCTCCAATAAACTTTTTGCAAGGTGGAGCTCCTTTGGGGATGTGCATTTGCCCATACTCCCCATACCTAAAGTAGATGATTGAAAAATTTGTTGGAAGGTTGGGCTAAAGTTGCAAATAGAATACACTTGGATAGCAAGAGTGGGGACATAGGAAGGAGGGGCTTACTAGGGGTTATAGACCAATGACAAGGCTTGTTGGGCATTGGGAAGCGGCTAGGGAGGTAAGTAAAGTAGCAAAGCCAAAAATCAAAGTGTAAAGAGGGGTGGATGTGGGAAGGAATAAGGAAAATGTGGGAGTGTGAGAAGCATTTAATGTGTAGCACTCCACAAATGGGGTGCTCTAAATGACAAGTTCTCTCTACATCTTCTACAAAACCTTGAGGTAGCAGTAATCACCGGTGTCATGTCTAGGGTCCTCACTAAAAGAACAATAGGTGTTGGTGCACTATGATGTCCAATGACCTCCCAACAATGACCCACTAACGTGCAAGATAAGCACCAAGTTGCAAAATTCTTGCCTTCTTGAGTTCCTCTAGATCGCTCTTGATTGGGCTACCTCATCACCTTTCACCCTCTGTTGGTACAACTCCTTCATCTCTTGAGTTGAGTCACATCCTCACCTTTTTCTCTCTATTGGCACAGCCCTTCCATGTATTTCTTGACCTAAGTGAGCTTGTAATTTGGGGGTGGATGCAACCTCGGGGGGTTCACTATATGTAAATCCTCTATATCATGTGCATTCAAGGCCTAATTTAAAAGTCCCTAATTTTGATTATATGAATAAGCTGATTCTTTCTATATACCAAGGTAGAGGAATGGGCTGTTTCAACCATGCTACACAATATTTTCAAGGATGCAGATCAGACCCTTCCTTGGAAAACAAATTTTGATTATAGGAAATCATGTGCATGTGGTTTTGATTGGCCATTAGCTCAAAACATGTCAAATTATGACTTGCATGTTCCTTCTAATGGTTGAAATAGAGCTAGAAGAAATGCTGTAGGGTAAGGAATAGAAATATACCTTGGATCTCAAAGACCAAAGAGATGATAGGATAAAAATAGAGGAGATGTAGATGGCGTGATTTAAGTTAGAAGATTGGCAGTCTGGTGGTATTCTCAAGTTGTGGTGAATCAAAAGGTCTCTCTCTCTCTCTCTCTCTCTCTCCCTTCTTGCCTACCCACCTACATGTGTGTGTCTACGTGTGCATGTGGAGAGAGAGAGAAAGAGAGAGAGAGAGAGAGAGAGAGAGAGAGAGAGAGAGAGAGAGATGGATGCACGTGCGCATGCCTGCTGCCACACACACGTGCACACATATGATTTTGGAGGCTTTCTCCCCTTATGTGGATTTGAGTTTCATTAAGCGTATATTTCATGTATGATTTAGAAATTGTTTGTAATTTTAGACAACTACAATTTTCTCTTGTACATGTTGGAGCCATGCTCCAGTGAGAGCCATGTTCCCACACCCACATTTGAAAGTAGAGGTGCTCATTCACTCTTGCAACAGTCATGGGGGAGTGGGGCAGGTGATCTCAATATGAATGTGGAGGTAGACTAAAGGCATTCCATTTGCAATGTGTGAGTGAGTGGATTGAGGCTTTATTATTGGAGCTAGAGTCCATGAGATGTAAGAGAGGTTGCAAGAAGCTTAAAGACTCAAGGTCTTGGGTCGTTGACAATGAGGGAAATTTGGAGCAGTGGGCTCGTGACTCCTTTATGCATCCAACAAGCACAATTGCCTCGAGTCTTGGTGCACCTTTTTGAGCACCTACAAAACCCTTTCTATTTGTCTTGCATTGTGTATTGTGTGTGTGTGTTCGTGTGTGTGATAGAGTAGTAACTCATTGCATTGAGTAAATGGTGTGACATTGGTTGCATACAATTCCTCTAAGCTAGTTGCACGTATTTTGATTGTGAAATTTTAACAATGCCCATTCATTCAACATATTGTCACCAAGGGAACTCGCTCTCTATACTTCAAGTCTCTTTGTCTCTTGCATACTCCAAAGAAACCAATAAAGTGGACCATAGTTCCACCAAATTTTGGTGATCACGGTGGCAATTTGATTTCAGAATAGGGACCTTGGTCTTGGTGTGATGTGGGGAAAAATAATTAAACTTGGGAAATCTGGGGAATAAATATTAGACTTGGAAAATATGGGGTAAGTTAATTTGGAACTTGGGGTCATTCTAAACGTAAGTTTCTTTTCAAAATAAATATATACTAGTTGAAGTTAAACCTAGAGCTTAAGGTCATTCAGTAGGTAAGTTTATTTTTTTCATTGTAAGCCAAATCTATAAGAAAGCGTAGGTGTGTGTGTTTGTGTGCATGCATGTGTGTATGTGTGTGCACGTGCGCGTGCATGTGTGTGTGTGTGTGAGAGAGAGAGAGAGAGAGAGAGAGAGAGAGAGAGAGAGAGAGAGAGAGAGAGAGAGAGAGAATGCTTCCTTGGAGTAGAATTATTCTACCCTCAGTGTTGAACTTTAGTGGCACTTGCAAGTTGTGGCACTTGCTAACAAATAAAGCGAAAAGAGTTCAAGCACTTGCAAAGTTTATGTCAACTAGTGCTTATATTTCCATGTTGTGTATTTTTGAAACGTCCACATCCTAGTTTGCAATAAAACAAGGTGGTAGGACCATTATAGCCCTAGCTTACCACTTATAGGGTTGTGGAATTAGTACCCTAAAGGCCTTATGACATTGTGGTAATTTTGTGGGAAATGGGAAATTCAATGCCAAGGTGGCATGTGGTTCCCATTCTTTTCCCACAAATCCCTTGAGGGTAGTGGTGTTATGGGAAAAAGAATTCGTGAAGCATTTGAAAGTGACACAAAATCGAAGGTTTTAAAAATCATTAGGACATTTAGCATGGGAAAGTAAGTTTTTTCATGAAAACCGTTTTCCCACCATGTAAAAGTCCTCGGTTGGGTTAGATCTAATAAATAGGAGCCATTAGATCTTGGCGTATTAGGAATTCTCCCAATGACTAACTAGCCCCCAATGACCAACCAGCCCACAATTAGGTTCTTAGTTCATTTAGAGAACAATTTTAGGATGGGTTACCCTCGCGAAAGCCTTTAAAGTGAGGGAATGAACCATGGTCGGATTTTCCTAGGAATGAAAGCCTTTCACGTGGGGGAATGAACCATGGTCCGACTTTCCTGGGAGGAAAGTCCTCCCCCATGGCCGATTCCCCTATACATCTCAGTGCTCACTACTTTGCAAAGATAGTTTTCCCACTTTGAAGAATGAGACTTTAGGTCGATGGGGTGAGACTATGCAAGCCATTTAGTTCACACTATCATCCTCACACAGCCGGTGGATGTAATGGCGATGGCTTCATCTCTCAAAGATTTCATCCTCGCTGCGCTGCAGGAAGATCAGCGCGTTGATGGGCGTCGCCCCTTTGATTCTCGCCGTCTCAGTATTACGTTTGCCAGGTACCAAGACGTTTGCGAGTCAGTTTCCAAAATTTTTGTGGCTTCTGTAAAGTTCAGTGGTTTGAAATTCAATAAATGGAACATTCATGCTATGTGGTTCCCTCCACTTTAGTATTAGCGAGTCCTTTTCGTGTAAAGTCGCAGCCTGGGTGCTGAGATCATCAGCACCGTTTCCATAAAGATATGTCTACTTTAGAATCTATAACTAGCACACCCTTAATGTTTGCATTGACTCACCAGTTTCATGCAAGGGCTAGCTTTAACCCTAGCATCAATGACCTGTTGTAGATTATTCATACGCTATTTTAGTTGGATTATGTCGGAAATCGAAGTACTTTGGGAACGTGATTCTCGCCAATCTCCTAACTAGTCTAATCAAGCATTAACTAACCTGTTACACTCGTGGTACATGCCGCCACATGCCAATTCCTTACTCCCCAGCAAAGCTGCAAATTTGTAAATTCATTATGGATTGAGCTGGACACGATCTTTATGAAAATGCTGAGCTTCAAGAGTGAAAACCTGGCTTTTGACTATTCAAATTAATCAATTGAACTCTTCTTTCGTTGGGTAAATGTTTTTCACATAATTTTAAAAGATGTTGAAATTTACAAAGGTGTGGATAACTAGTTCACTCTATGAACTTTAGGGGTGCAGGCTAAAGCTTATGAAGACTCAAGACTAGTATTCACCTAAATGGCCTGATGCCATCTTTGTTTTGTTCAACCTTAATACCCAAATGCACGGAGTGCTATGGTCGTGAGAGCCTCTTCACTTTTCTTCACATGCAATTCGTGGTCTAGTTTATCATTGTGAACCTTTGTACGTGAATTAGATGTCAATCTTGATGTACCATGCTTTGAGGGATTTGCTTGAATTGTATGAAGCTTTCTTTAATGTACATACCAAATGCTCAGTTCTTTTTTCAAGTAAAATCTCATCAAATTGTATTGTTACTATGCAAACCCATTTTCTACCAATCTTGCCTTATATGAATCTACCTTCGTATTAGCGTTGGGTTTGACTTGTGGACCCATTTGTAGCAATTGACATTATCCCACGTGTCATTTTTTAGAATGCCATTGTATTTCTCTTCCATGGCCTATACCACTGTACTATTATTGGAATATAACCGGTTCTTTGACTTGAGCTATGCAACATCTGTATATAGCTTGCTATCTTCTGGGTTTCATGTCCTTGGTTTGGTTTGCATTCTTCATGCCCCTTGCTTAGTGTTGCTTGAGTGCTCTTTTGAGCCCTTTAGCTCCCACAGGCTGTTGCTTAGAGCAGCTCTTATTAACTTTGCATGCAACCTTCGCTCTATGCATGCAACTGCAAGCTATAACACTCGTGCCTGTGGGGTGGATTGTATGCCCTCTTCATAGAAGGTTTTGCTGCACATCAAGCCTTGAGATTGGATCCTTTGAGTTGCTATTGACCAGCATACAATGCTCTTTTGCATACAGCTTTCATTTTTTAAAGATGATACATCTCTGTAGCACCATCTCTCATCTTGAAGTTGGGTATTTGAGACTTTCATAAATGGAGCTTAATGTTGACAATACTGCAGCTGCCTTTGACAAATGTATTACTGGTGCAAACATGATGTTCGTCAGGCATGCTATAAATATGTTGCTTGTGGCTTGGCCTGTTTCATCATAGGCATCTACAGCTTGTTCTGGAACACATTTCTCTGTAGTGATAACTTCCTGCTTTCATTAAACACCAGTTCCTGCTTTCATTAAACACCAGCACTTTTGACACTCTGAACTCTGCCCCTAATGCCATCTTGCTTACGATGGGCATTGGGTAGTTCAATAGCAAAAAATCATGCTGTATGCTCTCACAGCTGGTTTGTGATTGTCACTACTAACCACTTTGCTCAAATGTGCCCTTTGAACAATGCATCTTGAAGAATGTGTTTTTGTTGAATTCTAGACATGCGCCAAACTTAGATCTGGAAGCATGCTAGAGATAAGATACAAAAGAGGCTTGCCTGCAGAAGATTGTTAACTCATGCTGGACCAAGCCTAATCCTTATACGCAGCAGAAGATTGTTAACTCATGAGATTTCACAATGGTCAAGATCTTACTTGCCATGTGTACACAGGCATGAATCAAACCACTCACTTATCTGAAGATGCAAACAAGCCAGACATGCGACAACTTAGATCTGGAAGCATGGTAGAGATAAGATACAAAAGAGGCTTGCGTGCTGGAGCAAGCCTAATCCTTATACGCAGCAGAAGATTGTCAAGATCCTACTCGCCATGTGTACACAGGCATGAATCAAACCACTCACTTATCTGAAGATGCAAACAAGCCAGATAGGCAACCAAAGCATGTAAATATAGTCCCAAACAGGACCAAAAACTGACTTTACAATCACCACCACGTGGCAGTGGGATGCTGGATGAAGGCCTTGGGATGTTGCCCCCCTGCTGGTCTCTCCTACTGCTGCATGGTCTCTAGATAGAGGGCTTCAGTGGCTTTGGGAGGAGGCCAAAAGAGCTCAGCTGTCCTGCTTCTTTCTATGTTATGCACCCTTGGAAGTGCTTCACAGAAAGTCTAGGAGCTATACATCAACATTATGTAAATCGTGTGTAACTTATATATGTTTGTTAATGCCAGACTGCATTTCAAAAAGGTTTTACAATGATGGGGTCAACTGTGGAAGAAGGAAGAGTTTGATGGAAAGCTTGGCTTGAAATCAGGAGGGACTTCAGACTCTCCAATCAAGATCAATATGAGCACAATTGAACTCTGGTCTGGCAACATCAGTGGAAAGGGGGTTTCTCCTTAGTCTACACAAAAGAGTTCAGTTGGGTAGGGGCTGCACATTCAACTGGCATTGAGGAGTTGTATAGAGTTCTGAATAGTAGATGGAAAAGAGCAGCAAATAAATACTGTTTGAAGAGCAGGTTTTCCAATGTATTGGTCAAAACCATCCCTGGGAAAATGCCAACCTCCTCTAGCTCATACTTCATAAAGCTGTGTGGACAAACTGCAGAGGTGAAGGGAGATGATATCTGCAAGAGATGCCCATGGCACAAGGAGGACATATTTCATTTGTTTCTTGTATGCCCTAATGCCAGGAAAGTCTAGAAATTAAATTCAAATTTAGTTAGGGGAGCCAATAAATTGGAAGGCCATTCTTCTAGGGGATGCAGCAAGGGTCAAACAGGAGCTCTGGATTCAAGTTAAGGCACAAGCTTGGTTAGCCAAGAACAATCTTTGGCTCAATAATGTACACACTAACGGGCTTAACAGGAACAGAAATGACTTGATCAGGATATCCTGAATTTTAATGAGGCCCACGAACAACTCCAAAGGAGATTGATTATCATGAAAGAGAATTTCTAAAGAGCAGCATTGACAAAGAAGAGCTGCAGCACACTCCTGAGGGTTGCATCAAAGATGGCTCTCTTTCCCCTCATGAAAGGAGGGTGTTGTTTTGAAAAATGTCGTAATATCTTTTTTTGATCAATATATACATATGTATTTTCTGCTGTTAAAAAAAAACTTATATATGTAATATAGTATTCACAAGCGTAAATTTTTCATTTTATCCCTCCATGTGTAGCTTGTCATGGTTCAGTTCCTGGGAAGCATGTTCTTTCTCAATATGTCAAAGAGGTTCTAGGTCGACGCGCACCTAAACAAGGCTTCCAAGCCGTGCAGTCAAAAGTCTATGTTGCTTCTTCATGTGAATCAACTAGTACATGTTCCAATTCCTCCCACAGGTTCCAAAGGTATAATCATGTGAGAGGACTCTCAAAGCAAGTGTTGCCATTTCGTTCATTCAATGCCATATATCTCCCAACGCGTCATAGTCTGTAAGTGAGCCTCTCTAAAAGGTTGCTCGTGAGGTACCAAACTCCCCAATGGACTTTCTAAATGTGTGGAGCTGATCTTCAAGTTTATTGTGCAAATGTGAACTCTTTGGATCTGTTCAAGGTAACCAATCCACCATTGATTTATCTATGCATTTCACCCTCCCTCTTCCTAAGCGGGGGGGCATGGGCAAGAATATGAAACCATGCCCATTGCCTCATCTGCATTTTGGACTATATCCAACCCAAGCCACTCCTTGCTAACCACCATGTAATGAAGGGGAAAAAGGGGCAATTTAGAGGACCTTGAGAGGCCTCTTAGGTGGGAAATGTGGAGGGACTATATAAGTCCCCATCCACCCCTATTTGTACACCTTTGATGTGACATCTAATCCTATCTACTCCCACGTCTTTCCTCCTACGTGCTGCCTACACTCTCTCTCCCAATCTCTCTCTATCTCTCTTCCCCTCACCCCTTTTTCTCTCTCTTCCTCTCCCTCTACCCCTTTCCTTCCTATCTTTCTCTCCTCCTTTCTCTCCCTTACCTTCTTCCCCGTTTCTGCCATCTTTGGCCCTTCACCAAATCTTCCCCTTCGCTACATTGGTATCAGAGCTCCCCTCTATGGCACCTTTGCTTCCATTCCCCCTCACCCTTCATCTTGCATTTGCACCATTTCGCCTACTCGAAAAACCAACGACCACCTGCAAGTGTTGCCCCATCAACACCAAGAGCTGAAGAGTCGAATGTGAACCGGCAGCTTCGTCAAGTGCAAGTCCAAGGTGCCTTGAAGATTACTCTTGGTCAATACCATCAAGTCAGGCTGTGATGGGATTCAGCCAACCTTAGCGTTCCAGCCTCAGCAAACCATGACATAACAGAGCCGACGTCAGCCCATGAACTAGTGGCTGCTTGATCGATTTGGAAGGACTGGTTGAATGAAGCCCAACATTGATGGCACGGCCTGCCTCCCCACTCGTGCAACGTTGATGAGCTGCCTCGAATCAAATGAAAAGACTTGAGTCCTGGTCTGACCATCGAAGTCCAGCTTTCTCTAGCCGCTTGCGAAGTTCCACGACCGGCAAGATCAGCCACTTGCGAAGCTCCATGACCTGCAAGATAAGCTCTTCACTTCTCACGCGCCAAGAGCATCGCCCCTCCTATATCGCCTCTCACGCTTTTCACCAAGAGTGTCACCCCTCTTGCATCGCCTCTTATGCCCGCCATTGGTGTCGCTGCCCTCAGATCTGCCGCCTTGCCACGCCCGCATTGCCCTCGCCATGCAAGCCGCGGCGGCCGCTGTTTCCCCCGTCCTACAAACCTTAGCCTACTAAGGTTTTCCTAGGTTAGACTAACAGGGGTTAGTTAGGTTAGGATTAGGTTAGCCGGTTGGGTTAGATTAGCTAGCTTTGGTTAGTTAGGTTGGGTTTAGTTAGTTTTGGCACTTCATGGTCCCAAGAATCTCAGTTGTCCTTAGGTTGGAGAACTAACTGTCTTAGGTGACTTAGGGACCCCCCCCCCCCCCCCCCCCCCAAAAAAAAAAAAAAAAGAGGCAAAAAGTCAAAATTTCAGCCTCTTTTTAGGGGTCTTTCACAACCCCGTTTGGAGCTATTTCGACTCCATTTTGAATCGATTGTCCTCTTGAGCTTTGCCATTGGCCTATTTAGTGGTTCTACACACTATATCAGGTGCTCATTATAGCAAGGTTTTCCTTGCCTGCATTTGAGCTTCTCTCTCTCTCTCTCTCTCTCTCTCTCTCTCTCTCTCTCTCAGACAACCACCATGGCACCCAAGCGTGTCCCTTGGGATACATTGCCTGATAGTGATGAGGTTGCTTGGCATGAGCAATTGCCTTCCATAGTGGGTGCATCCACTGGTGGTACAGAGATACCTTCAACTCAGTGTCTCTCTCCTGCATCTCGAGAACTGCAAGCAGTGCAGACACTGTTTTTGGATACCCTTGCTTCTATGCTCTAGGGTGCTTTCCGTCAGATGGGACAGGAGTTCAGCCAACAGCTTATTGTTAGAATTATTATTATATTCTAGGCAGTGGCCAATGTAATGTAATAAGCGGGTTAGGGGCACTTTTCCCTCATAGAGGTTTTTCCCCCTAACCACAGTCTAATCTCTAACTACGGTTAGTGATTAGATAGGATTTTGTCACTTAGACAAAACCCTCATCTCTTTCATTGTACTACACTTCATTCAGTACACTTTCGGGAGTGACCTACGTTCAGCTCACTCTCCATTTTGCTTGCTCTTGCTCTTGCTTCCGTTTTTCTCACATTTGGTATCAAAGCAAGCCAGGTATGGGCACATGAGCTATGGCAGCTTAATGATACTACAGAAGCATGATATGGTTGATGCATTGCCTCCTTTAGAGTCACCTCCTCCTCATGCATGTGAGGGTTGCATCCTTGGTAAGATGCATAGATTCCCTTTCAAAAAGGATGGTGCAGTGAAAGCTACACGGAAATTACAGCTTATTCAGAGTGATGTCTGCGGTCTCATGAGGACACCTGCTTTTGGGGGTTATCTTTATCATGTTACATTCATAGATGACTTCACCAACTACACTTGGGTCTATGGTCTTAAGGCAAAATCAAAAGTGTTTATGCATTTCAAACACTTTGTGGCTATGGTTGAGAATGAGACAGGATTCAAGATGCAGACACTTTGCATAGATCGAGGGGGGGAGTATATGTCTCATGAGTTTAAGGCATTTCTGAAGGAGAAAGGCATCACGCATCAGCTTACAGTGAGGCTAACACCTCAACATGGCAAAGCTGAGCGGAAGAATCGCACTCTTATGGAGATGGATAGATGCATGCTTACCAGGTAAAAGTTGCCTCACAGGTTTTGGCTTGAAGGCCTTATGTGTGCCAACTATGTTTTGAATCGGGCTCTCACAAAGGCTTTGAAGACAATCACTCCCTATGAGGCATGGCATGGGAGAAAACCTTCAGTGGACCATTTCATAGTTTTTGGTTGTGTTGCATATACCCACGTGCCTGTGGAGTTTCGACACAAGTGGTCAGATAAGGCACTTAAATGCATTTTTGTGGGGTATAGTTCACAAAGCAAAGGCTATCGTGCTTCACGCAAGATTTTTGTTCGTACAGATCTTATTTTCTTTGAAAATTCAGCACATACACATGCTGAATTTCAGATTCCAGCTTCTTCAGATGATGTTTTTGAGGGGATGCTTCCTATAGCATTTGGTTCCCCTACTGAGGTTCATACTTAAAATCAGAATTTATAGCAACGTCCTACTGATCCACATGCCTCGATTCAGCCACCGGCTTTGTACCTCCACAGGGTGTGGATGAAGTTGTCAAGCAAGAGATTCAAGAGATACATGCAGCCAAAACAGTCATGAATTGGTTGCTACAGACTCTTAGGGAGAGTAGGCTTGAGGCCCCATTGCCTGGCAAGACTCGTAGTGCAGTAAGGCATGCAGGGGGGGCTCTTTTAGTTGAGACAGCTTATGCAGGGACTCTTCTTGATGAAGAGGAGCCTGACTCTTTTGAAGAAGCAAAGGATAATGTGCATTGTATGCATGCCATGCATAATGAGTTGCAGTCTATAGAGAAAAATCAGACTTGGGATGTTGTGGATTTGCCACCAAGTAAGCATGCCATTGGTACCAAGTGGGTTTTTAAGGTAAAAAGGAAGCCAGATGGGTCTATTGACAGGTACAAGGCAAGGCTAGTTGCCAAAGGCTATGCAGAGACGAAGGGAATAGGTTATGAGGAGACTTTTGCTCCTACATCCCGGATGACCACTATACGGTCAATTATTGCTACAAATTTTGTGTGGAATGTTTATCAGTTGGACATAAAAACAGCTTTCCTTAATGGGGACTTGCAGGAAGAGGTTTATGTTAAACAACCTCCTAGATTTGAACTTTCTGGCAATGCACTTCAGGTTTGCAAGCTTAACAAAGCTTTATATGTGCTGAAACAAGCCCCACGTGCATGGTATGCCAAGATTGATGCATTCGTGGCAAGTAAGGGGTTACATAATAGTCCCACAGAAAGCACCCTCTACATCAAGAAGGATGGGGGGGATATTTTGGTCATCATTCTTTATGTAGATGACATGCTGCTCACAGGTTCAAACGAGGATATAATTGCAGATTTCAAAACTGAGTTGAAAGATGAATTTGACATGACAGATTTGGGCATTTTAAATTTTTATTTGGGGATCCAGTTTATACAAGACAAGCGTGGCATCGTTATGTCTCAATCCAAGTATGTGCAGAAGCTCTTGGTTCAACATGCATGATTGTAAGTCTATTTTCACCATGGAGCCGGGGCTTAAGCTTACTATGTATGATGCTGGTGAATCAGTGGATGTCACACTTTACAGCCAAGTTGTTGGATGCCTCATCTACTTATGCAATACATGGTCCGATATTCAGTCTGCAGTATCTTAGGTGAGTAGATATATGCACAGCCCTAAGACAACACATTGGCAGGTTGTAAAATGCATCTTCCGTTATTTGCAAGGCACAAAGTCTTTTGGCTTGATGTTTCCCAAGCGGGGTGACTTGCAGATGCATGCTTACAGTGATTCAGATTGGGCTGGAGACTATGATACCAGGCAGTCCACTAGTGGTAATTGTTTCTTTTTGGGCAAAGCTTGCATTTCTTGGCTGAGCAAGAAGCAATCTACAGTGGCTACTTCCTCATGTGAACCTGAGTACAAGGCAGCTTTCACAGCGACAAGTGAGTGTGTTTTGCTGCGACGTTTGTTCCCTGATCTTCGTCTCATATTGGAGGGTCCTTCTCCAATTCTCACTGATAGTTAGAGTGCTATAGCAGTGGCAAAGAATCCTGTGTTTCATGCTCGCACGAAGCACATTGAGGTTTATTATCATTATGTCAGAGAGAAGTTGCATGCAGGGGAGATCAGTATGATCTATATGTCAACACATGACAATGTTGCAGACATTTTCACTAAAGTACTTCCACGTGAGAAGTTTGAGGCATTTAGCAGTGCCCTAAACTTATCTCTTTTTGGTGATTGATCACTACCTTGTACACCACATTGGCACTGCAGGGGGGTGTTAGAATTATTATTATATTCTTGGTAGTGGCCAATGTAATGTAATAAGCGAGTTAGGGGCACTTTTCCCTCATAGAGGTTTTTCCCCTTAACCACAGTCTAATCTCTAACTACAGTTAGTGATTAGATAGGGTTTTGTCACTTAGACAAAACCCTCATCTCTTTCATTGTACTACACTTCATTTAGTACACTTTCGGAGTAACCTACGTTCAGCTCACTCTCCATTTTGCTTACTCTTGCTCTTGCTTCCGTTTTTCTTACACTTACCATGGCGATGGCTATGCACGATACGGCTCTTGCCCAGATGCGACAACAGCTCGAGCAGAAGATCGGCCAAGCTATGCAGGACAAGGGCAAACAACAAGGGGACCACTCAGATAGTCAGGATGTTTTTTTGCTCCATGCAGGGGTTTTATGGCAGATGACCGTTGTGCCTATGAGCATTGATGTATTCTCTGTGCCGCAGAGCACCTTCTTGCATGATGTCAGGCCATCTTTTGGCTCACAGTTTTTTGCATCTATGCAGGCCGAGCTGTCTCTTTTGGGTTGACCCGTTGGTATGCATCCGGTTAGTGCTTCTTTCATAGCACTAGCGAGTATGCTTGGAGCTAGTTTTGGTTTATATGGCAGCCCACACCCCTGGGAGAGAGGTCAATCCTCTTCTCAACCCTTTGAAATGCCATCATTCCGGAGAGATGTATTTGGTAGAGAGACCCAGCTTGGGGTTCATGCACCTATCGCTTCGCCAGTGAGCACATACAACCAGACGCGCAGCCAGTGCATCAAATGGCAACAACTACTATGCAGCAGGGGGTTATTGGTGGACAGCATGCCACTTTTGATGAGATGTTGGCAGATTCCTTGCGTTCATATAAGGCCCTACCTGAAGCCATCAAACTTGAGATGTCTTTCTCTGATGATGTGAACCTTAAGTGTGATGATGCCCACACTTTTGGAGGTTACGCACATAGGAATTATGCAGCCAAGGATGTCAATGAAAAACTCAGAGTGCATAAGTTCAAAGGGGACACTCGCACACCTAATGAGCTAGAGGAGTGGCTTACGAAGCTGGAAGATTATTTTCGCTTCTACCCAAAGTAGGATGAGGACGGCATAATCTTTGTGGGTATGCACATGTATGACTATGCACATACTTGGTGGCGGTATATGAGAGATTCACCTCAAAGGCCAACCACATGGAGGGGTTTTTAAGAAATGATGGTTACTACTTTCGTATCCCCACTCATCTTGGATCAGTATTTGGCTGAATTCTTTGCATTGTCGTAGACTGGTACAGTCCAAGAGTACTTGCAACGCTTTTGGAGACTTTCCTTGTTTGTATAGGACGTATCTGAGAAAGGGAAGCTGCTGCGTTTCATTCAGAGATTGAGTCCTTCCTTGGTTGTGGATGTGAAGGCACATAACCCTCAAACAATTGAGTGCGCAGCCCAATTGGCAGAGGTGTTTGAGCCGAAATGTGCCATTTAGGGATTGAGTCCTTCCTTGGCTGCGGATGTGAAGGCACATAACCCTCAAACAATTGAGTGTGCAGCCCAATTGGCAGAGGTGTTTGAGCTGAAATGTGCCAGCAAGTATAAGATGGCAGCAGCCAGGGCATATGGGAATGCAAATGAGGTCTGAGAATTGCCTAAGGTGACTAATTGGCATGATAAAAAATTAGCAGCAGCACCATTTTTCACCATTACAGGCAACAAGATGCCATATGCTAAGCCATACAAGTCATCTGATGCTAAGCCAGGAGCTAAGCCAAGTGCTCGTAATGAAAAATCAGAATTTAAACAACACACTTAGGGCTATTATGGATAGTAGAAAGCGGGCAAACTTATGCTTGAAGTGTGGTGAGAAGTGGACTCCTGAGCATTGGAGAGTTTGCAAAATGCCTAACGGTGGTACTACAAAACTCAGCATGATTATTGGGATATGGGATGATGAGGATTTAATGGATGTTTCTGAGACCTTGGATGCCACTCATGGTTATTCAGAGGGTGCACATGACGTGGAAGAAGCTCCAGATACTGGAGCCACGAAGGGGGTTGATTTTCCCTTTGATCCCGGTGGTGCTATTGAACATTATATGCATGGTATACAATCAAATGACACTCAGCCGACCTGTGGCATGCGAGGCCGTTGGCCTATAGTCTTTCATGTGGAGCATCAGTTTGCTATGCCTTTTCATGCATGAGAGGATGCAAATGGAAATGTTTCTGTGGACGAGGAGGAGATCTATTGGGATGCGCAGAAAACAATTTATGCTATTTCTTTTCATGCCTTGATGGGTGCCGAAAGTGCTGAAACTATCAGATTGAAAGGGCAAATTAATGGCAGGATTGTTCACATGCTTGTCAACAGTGGTAGCACTCATAGTCTTATCGATTCTAAGACTTTACAGAAGGTGGGACTGATTGCTACTGAGATTGATCATGGGCTGAAAGTAGAGGAGGCAAATGGACAGCATTTGATCAGTAAATTTTGTTGCCAAGATGCAAGGATCAAGCTCTCTGAGGATTATGAATTTGCTGGGGATCTGGCAGTGGACATAGGCCCAATAGATGCTGTCCTAGGCTGCGATTAGTTAAAATCTTTGGGTAAAATCAGCATGGATTTAAATGTCCACAAGGGTAGAACCTCTATGCATTGAATGTGTCAATATTTGAGGGAGGTAGCATTCCCCATGTTGAGGATTGTGATATGCAGCAGTTGCTCTCGGAGTTTGCTGATGTATTTGCTGATATGCCATCCCCATTTCCTCCCAAGAGGGATGTGGATCATGCCATTGTTCTAGAGCCTGGCAGTATGCAATCAGCCTGCTTCGTTAGTACGACAACTCTCTTCATCTTTTCATTGGAACCATCACCTAACAACGGACACTTTCTCTTCTCTGCTCTCTCTCTCTCTCTCCCTCTCCTTCTCTTTGCAAACACACCAGGGCCCAGGACAATCGTCGGGCTGGCGCCCCCCCCCCCCCCCGGAAGGTATTTTTATTACTTGAAGGATTTGAATACGCAGACAGTTCAGCGTGAAAGCTGTCTTACAAAGATAAAAGACGTGCAATATTACACGAGCTCTCAGGTTCTCTTTCTTGGCAACATGCTACTCGTCAACTTTCCTAACTAAAAACTAGTTACATGCCACTAAAGAGCAACTTCAGGAGTCCTCGAAGCACTTGGTCACGTGAACGTCCTCCTCGATGCTTGTCAGGCTCTATAGCGCTTGGGTTTTCAGTCCCACTTTATACTTGCAATTAACAACTAAAGTGCACAACCATGGTACCCATTAATGGTTAGCGCTTTTGCATGCAATGAGACCATAGACTAATCCTAGTCACTTGTGGGTGTCCCCACTGAACAATAACACATGAACAAAACATAGAACACAATTCTTAGTCCATTGAGGTCAACCCTCTTGGTCATAATTAAGAGTGTTGACCGACAGTCAAAGCATCTTAATTACGGCCAAGTCTCTCCAACCGAAGTTGGCACATCTTGGTTAACGAAGTTAACCTTCTTGGCGTGAGCCAAGTCTTGTTGACCAGAGTCAACACTCTTTGACCGAAGTCAGCACTTTAATTGCTTGGTTAACCGTGGTTAACCGTCTTGGCCGAAGCAAGATCTTCCCAACCGAGGTTAGGCTTACTTAACTCGAGGTTAAGTATCTTTGACTGGAGTCAAGACTCGACCAAATCTTTGAACATAATTAAATAAAAGAATAACTCATTAATTATGATTAATAAATGGTCAACTTATTCTTTAACTTTGGAATATTTACAGCCTGGTGACATTTCCTCGGCTTCTATTCAGTTGACCTCAACTGAAAAGCTTCCTTGTAAATTTCCAAAAGCTGTGGATGATCGGATAGCATGTCTTCATCCGTCTACTTGGCATCCAATGCCGAATAATTCTTGAATTTTACAAGATACCTTGTAAAATTCCTTGCCCTGAGGGCCTTTGCATACAGTATGGTACACAATGTGCTTTGGATGAAGGACCTCCTCCAGCTCATCCACTTCTGGTGGATCATTGGCTTTGTAGGCACTAGCCCTGGAATTTCTTAAGAAGACTCACATGGAAAGCATTGTGAATCCTCCAATGCTCTGGCAATGCTAACCTGTATGCAACCTCATTAATCTTTTATGTAACTGTGAAAGGGCCATAATATCTGGGAGATAACTTTGCATACGCTTTCTGTTTGCCTTTAAACTTGTGGAGCCTAGCTTTCTTGAATTTCAAAAGTACTCAATGCCCTTCCTTGAGATCTAACTATTTCCTATGCTTATCTGAAGCTTTTTTATGCTTTTCTTGAGACCTTTCATTTGCTGTCAGGACTTGGCTGAAAGCTGTCTGGAGGTCTCTCACAAATTGATCAGCTGCAAATATCTCATCTTTGGTCCTCAGGATAGGTGGCAGAACCACCTTTCCATAGATGACCTCAAAGGGGGCTTTCCTTGTAGAGCTGTGAACTGTATAGCGAACTCTACCAATGGTACTTTTCTCAGTCTTAACCTTGGTCACCCACGTAGCATTTCAGCATATCCAATGCTGTAGAATTTGCTACCTCACTTTGACCATTTGTCTGGGGATGGAAGGAAGACGAAAAATCCAATAGATTGGTCATTCTGGGGTCTCGATCACTGACAATGGACTTAGGCATACCATGGTGCTTAAAGAACTGTGCCATGAAAGGCTTAGCCATATAATCTGCCTTTATGGTTTTGCGAACCAAAATGAAATGAGCTTGCTTGCTGAATCTATCAATGATAGTCCAAATCCCATCATTCCCTAACTTTGATCTTGGCAAATAAAAAAGGAAGTCCATTGCAATACTTTCCCACGGTGCCTGAGGCACAAGGAGAGGCATAAGTAGGCCAGGTGCCTTCCGTCTGTCATACTTCACTTTCTGACATGTAAGGCATTCAGTAACAAACTGATGTATATCTTTCCGTATCCTTGGCCAAAAGAAATACCTCTCTAGTGCTTGAGTTGTTGCTGTAATTCCTCTATGCCCAGCATAGGGAGGTGCATGGCATTCTTCCAAAATCTTTTTTCTCATCTCCTGGGTGATGCATAGGCAGTCATCTTTCATTAGATACCCATCTTTCAAGGAATATTGACTGGTGGACTGCCCCTCTTGCATTTGCTGTAAAATCTCACTAAAATTTGCATATTGCTTACTCATGTCATCCAGGTTTTGATGATAAGCAATAGTCACATTATTGACCTGGGGTCTTCGGGACAAGGCATCTGACACTCTGTTCCGAACTCCTGGAGTAAGGACAATGAAAATGGTACATTGACAGCATGTTTGCCCATTTCATATGCTTCTCGGAGAGCTTTGTCTGAGTCAGAAAGTATCTTAGACTTTGGTGATTTGTTTTAACAGTAAAATCTGCACCCAAAAGATAATGCTTCCATGTATGGATGGCATGAATTACAGCCAACGACTCTTTCTCATAGATTCCCAGATCTCTCTCTGCATCCCGGAGTCTCCTGCTCTCATAGGCCACTACATGACCATTTTGATGCAATGCAGCCCTGACACATTCTCCACAAGCATCACAATCTACATCAAATGGTTGATACAAATCTGGAACTATCAAGATTGGCTCTGTGGTCAGCCTTTCTTTGAGTGTGGTGAATGCTGTTTTTTGTGGAATTCCCCATCTAAAAGCTGCATTTTTCTTAGTAAGGTTGTGAAGTGGAGCGGCTATGTCCACAAATGCCTGATAAATCTTCTGTAGTAAGAACACAAGCCTAGGAAACTTTGGACTTCATGCATTGTTTTCAGCTCTGGCCATTCTTGAATGGCTCGATCTTTGCCGGATCCATGCGTATCCCATCTTTGGATATTATATGCCCCAAGAAATGGATCTCTTTCAGGAAGAATTGACTTTTCTTGCTGTTTGCATAGAGTTGGTGATTTCTCAGTTCTTTGAAATACTGTAGCAAGATGTTTCTTGTGCTCTTCTTCAGATTTAGAAAAGACAATCGAAGAAGGCACCAGTGACTGTCTGAAGGGTCGAAAGATGCGATCCATCATCCTATTGAAAGTAGTTGGGGCATTAGTTATGAGATATTCATACAACCCAAAAGTAGTGCGGAACGTTGTCTTATGCACATCCTGAGGTTGTATCCTCACTTGGTGATAGCCACTCTTTAAGTCTATTCTGTTGAAAACTGAAGCTCCATTAACTGATCCGGCACATCATTAATGCGCGGAATAGGGAATCTATTCTTGGTGGTCATTTTATTAAGAGTGCGATAATCGACGCACATATGAAATGAACCATCTTTCTTTTGTACTAGCAGTACAGGGGAGCAAAAAGGAGAAGAACTGGGCTGAATCAGCCCCTTCGACAACAAGTCCTGCACCTGAGCCATAATCTCCTCTCGCTGAGTTGCACTAACTCTGTATGGGGGCCTATTGGGTGGCTCATTGCCAGGAATGAGTTCTATGCATGATCCTCAGGTCTCTCAAGGGGCAACTCCCTTGGCAAAGCGTAAGAAAAGCAATCTTTAAAATTTTCAAGAAACTGAAATTTATTCTGATCTGCCTCGTTTATTTCAGCATGCATTTCAACATCTCTCTCTTTTACAAAAACCATGTAAGCTGAAACTGTAGACTTTATCTCTTTTCCAAAACAGAACTATTTGATACAGTGGGAATAGTTTCCTCTCTATTCCTATCAACCACACCATGTACTTTGCCCCTATGTACAAACTCCAGCACTCTTTCAGGAAGAGTCAACTTCAATGCCTTGCGATGAAACCAAGGCATACCCAAGACTACATCATGATGTTTCAGTGGAGAAATGAAGAAGTCTTCCTGATCCACATAACTCTGTACATGAAGACGGAGCTTCCCTATCAAGGGAGTGACTAGCACAAGGTTCCCTGGTCGGCATCCAGAGCCTTGCCCAACTCCTCCGTGTTTATTCCCAGCCTCAGGGCTAAATCCTCTGATATAAAGTTATTGGTAGTCCTTGGATCAAATAAAATCAGCGCTTGCTGGTCTCTGACTTTGCTCCATGATAGCAGCAATTCTCATTCCTTTGGGTTTGAAACATGACCTAGTATGTCAGGAATTCCTCTTGCCATTGGCTTTTGCGGTTCTTTGCCTCTTTTCCCTTCGGAGTTGAAGGCTTTTCTGGGTATTGGGCAGCCATCATGCCCCTCTTTGCCGCATCTGAAGCATTTACCCTCTTTTCCTGAAAGTTTCAATCTGTTCACAGGTAAACTGTGGTCTTCCCTTATAGGGCCTTTGTACCTAGTTTCCCCTCGGCTTCTGAGGTTGAAATCCCCTCTTTTGAGCCTTGGGAAACTCTCTTGTTTCAAACTTGTGGGGTCGCTGGCTTTTTATCCCCCAGTATCCCTGCTTGTAGTGAAGGCACACTGGTAGGATCCTGCATGTACACGAGACTAGCCACATTGGCTGAATGCATAAGATCTGAAATTTCTTTAATATCTTTAGTGTTCACTTGGGCCTGTATCTTTGGAGTGAGTCCTGCTTGGTACTTCCTGAGTTGAGTCTTGTCAGAAACTTTCTTGAAAGGCGAAACCTGCAAGTATGAGTCCCAAAATTTCTGGTTGTAAGACTCAACTGTATCTTGTGCTTCCATATGTATACTCTCCCAACCAAGGAGGACATGATCGGGAAATTGTTTATAGAAAGCTTTCTTGAAGTCCTTCCAGTTCTTGGGGGCTACATAATTGGCTGTTTTAGCTATCCACCATGCACTGGCTGTACTAGTCAAGTGCAAGCCAACCATGCGAAGCTTTGAGGACTCACTGAAATTTTCCAGGCTGAAGGCAGCATCAAACTGCCTTATGAACTGCATTGCCTTCTCAGCTTGGCCATACTAGCCATTGTAAGTGGCAAATCTCACTGACTTCCCACCATCTTTGAACTCTTTAGTCTCTACCTTCTTGGCGGACTTCTTCTTCTTCTTCTTCTTCTTATGCTTTGGCTCTAAAGATCTAGAAGAAGAAGATGTTGAGGATGAAGAGGTAGAGCTAGAAGAAGAAGAAGACGAACTAGATGAACTGTGATGATGCTTCGCTTTTTTCTTCTTGGGAAGAGGACCTGCTTTTTTCCTCTTTTTGCTATCCTTATGGCGAGACTTCTTACTCTTTCCCAATGTATAATCTGTGGAAAGAGGAATAGAACTCAAAGATCTCTTTTTGCCCACCACTTCTTCCTGATTTGCTCCAGAGGGAGGCTTCTTTGGCTTTTCCTCAAAGAGAAGTTGTACCATCCTGCAAAACAAGGGGTTGCTTGTTGCCTATCCCAACTGAGTAATCAGCTCTTTGTAGGCATTCTCTTTATTTATTTGCATAGCCTTTGCCTGCTGTATCTGATCAGACTCTGCCATTCGCTCATGGGATGATTGGGCATGCTGCTGTGAAGCCATCTCTGCAACTTGTCTGAGATCTGCAAACTCTCACACACTGTGTATGCAATTGATGCACTGAGCCTTTGTTTTCAAGGAGAAAATACCTCAACAAGAGGTGTATTGCACCCATAACTTGTGCCAGTACAGGCTATCAACTCAAGGCATGAACTCAAAGCTGTGTGCCCCTTTTCTGGCTTCTGCAAATGGCATTCAAAATGCATCTGTTTTTCCCTTTTTCACTGCTCAAAGGCATGCATATTCTTTTTCTGCAAATCTCTTTTTTTTTGCTGTGTTTTTGCTGATTTTCTGACAGTATAGACTGTCTCTGACAGCCAAAGAAAACTGACAGAAAATTTCCCCTTTTTTTTTTTTGAAACAGTAACTAGATGAGTAACCGGATGGTTACACTAACCAAACTAACTTTCTCTAGTCTGGTTAGGCGAGTAGTCCAGTTGGTCTGTAACTGAATCTCTAACCAGAGTAACTGAACCAAACTACAGTTTGGTTAACTGGGCCAATCTGGTCTGGTTAGTTGTAACTGTTTGGTTAGCTATAACCATGGTTCACTAACTGGGGTTATACTAGCCATAGGTCAGCCACCTCAGCTGATACATCAGCAATCTGCCATGTCACCATTCTGCACGTGCTATGCCACATCATCTCTGCATGTGGGTCTGCCACGTCATGACACGTGTCAGAATAACACGTCAGCACTGTTTAGTGCACTGCCATGTGTCGTCATTACCATGTCAGCACTTGAGCAAGTCTAAGCCACGTGTACTCCTAGTTGGTACCTTGGCCACGTCAACATCTGTGTCATCCTCTTTGCGTCGCTAGTATGAGACCCGTTTGATTTTTTGCCTGCTTACAAGCGCAAAAAATACTTGTCATCTGAGATTCGTCGCATGGGACTTAGTGCCATTCATGATTTTTCGTCTGTTTGCATAAGCTGGAATGGAATAGCAAGGCCTATGCATTGGAGACCTTATGAGAACTTAGCCATAACCTGGCGCCTAGTAACTACTTCACACGAAAATAAGGCGTCGGATGTTTGCACGTCGCCCGTTAGCCCTTTTTTAATCTCACAAGGAACTTAGAAAGAGTGCTAGAGATTCGTTATATGCATCTGTTGCATATTCGTACAGCAAAAAAATAAAAATAAAATAAATATATAAAACTGACAGTCTCATGCCATGGAGATCGTTACTTGCCACGCAGGTACTTGTGTTGGCGTAGAGCCTGGTACTTGGGTTATAGAAAACACCCGAATCTTTGCTAGTCCTGATGGCATACAAGTCTTTCGGGGTTGCCACGCGAGTACTTGTGTTGGCGTAGAGCCTGGTACTTGGGTTATCGAAAACACCCGAACCTCTACTAGTCCTGATGGTGTACAACTCTTTCGGGGTTGCTACGCAGGTACTTGTGTTGGCGTAGAGCGTGGTACTTGGGTTATAGAAAACACTCGAACCTTTGCTAGTCCTGATGGTGTACAACTCTTTCGGGGCTTTCTTCAGCAAGTTACCCGTCTGCCCAAAACTCAATAATCATTGACGAAAGCATAACTCCTGGTGTCGCAGACCCGTCACCGATTTACCACCATGATTAAACGCTCATGATGGCCTTTGACGTGTGTGGTTTAGGTCACCCAACAATCCCTTAGCGCTGGTCCACCTTCTTACTGGATCGTCAGAGCACAAGAAGGCCATGAGCCTTGGCTCTGATACCAATTGCAATCAGCCTGCTTCGTCAGTATGACAGCTCTCTTCATCTTTTTCATTGGAACCATCACCTAACAACAGACACTTTCTCTTCTCTGCTCTCTCTCTCTCTCACTCTCCCTCTCTCTGCAAACACACTAGGGCCTAGGACAATTGTCGGGCTGGACCCCCCTTGAAGGTATTTTTATTACTTGAAGGATTTGATTACACAGAATGTTCAGCGTGGAAGCCGTCTTACAAAGATAAAAAGCGTGCAATATTACATTTGCTCTCAGGCTCTCTTTCTTGGCTACATGCCACTGGTCAACTTTCCTAACTAAAAACTAGTTACATGCCACTAAAGGGCAACTTCTGGAGTCCTCGAAGCACTTGGTCACGTGAACGTCCTCTTAGATGCTTGTCAGGCTCCATAGTGCTTGGGTTTTTAGTCCCACTTGATACCTGCAATTAACAACTAAAGCGCACAACCATGGTACCCATTAATGGTTAGCGCTTTTGCATGCAATCAGACCATAGACTAATCCTAGTCACTTGTGGATGTCCCCACCAAACAATAACACATGAACAAAACATAGAACACAATTCTTAGTCGACCGAGGTCAACCCTCTTCGTCATAATTAAGAGCCTTGACCAATAATCGAAACGCCTTAATTTCGGCCAAGTCTGTCAACCGAAGTTGACACATCTTGGTTAACGAAGTTAACCCTCTTGGAGTGAGCCAAGTCTTGTTGACTAGGGTCAACACTCTCTGACCGAAGTCAGGTTTTCTTTGATGATATCCTTATTTACAGCAAGGGTAGGTAGGAGCAAATTAAGCATGTGGAGCAAGTGCTGGAAATTTTGAGGATGCATCAGCTTTATGTAAAAGCTAGCAAATGCACTTTTATGGCAGAGGAGGTTGAATACCAAGGGCGTATTGTGAGTAGTTGTGGCATTCGGCTGGATCTCGCAAAGGTGAAATGCATCAAAGATTGGTCACAACCACAAAATCCCACCCAGTTGAGAGGATTTTTAGGTCTTGCTTCCTTCTACAGGCGCTTTATTTACAAATTTGCCAAAAGGGCAGCTCCTTTTACTGAAAAAGGATGCTTTTTGGTGGTCAAAGGAAGCACAACGTAGCTTTGAAGACCTGAAATTTGCTCTTACTCACGCACCTGTCTTGGCATGCCCTGATTTTTCGCTTCCTTTCATTGTGGGCTGCTCTAAGATAGGAACACGGGTAATAGCCTTTGAAAGCTGGAAGTTTGATGCCAAAGAACTCAATTACCATGTTTATAATCAGGAGATGTTGGTTATCTTGCATGCTTTCAAGAAATGGAACCACTATCTGTACGGGAGTAAAATTAAGGTGAAAACAGATCAAGATATTAAGGAGAGCTTGACCTGGGAAGGCATGTGGAGGGATGTGGTTAAATATGTGGCTGAATGCTTGCCTTGCCAATAGAATAAAGTGGACATCAAATTACCCGCAGGTCTCTTGCAGCCATTACCTATTCCAGAGGATAAATAGACGTACATAGCAATGGATTTCATCACAGGATTGCCTTCTACACAGAGGGGATGGGGATGGGACATTATCTTTGTTGTGGGGGATAGAATGACAAAACAAGCCCATTTAATACCCACTAAGACCCGGTATTCAGCATCACAGGTTGCTTGGCAATTCATTGAGCATGTCTTTAAGCATCATGGTTTCCCTCAGCAATTGTCTGCGACAGAGATGCAAAATTTATGGGTCACTTTTGGCAAGAGTTATTTACAGTAGTGGTTACTTTACTCACCCCTAGCACTGCTTACCATCCTAAGACCGATGGATAGTCGGAAATGGTGAACAAATGGGTGGAGGAATATTTGAGGCACTTTTGTCAGTGACAGAGATGCAAAATTTATGGGTCACTTTTGGCAAGAGTTATTTACAGTAGTGGTTACTTTACTCACACCTAGCATTGCTTATCATCCCAAGACCGATGGATAGTCGGAAATGGTGAACAAATGGGTGGAGGAATATTTGAGGCACTTTTGTCATGATACTCAAAAGTCTTGGGATAAATGGCTGGCACTTGCTGAATTTTGCTACAACAGTACCAAGCATCTCTCCGGTTGGCACTTGCTAAATTTGATACAACAGTTGCAAGCATCTCTCCATTGGCATGAGCCCGTTTGAGGCAATGTACGGATGCAAGTCGGGATGCCTTCTTCAATTGCTGATATGGCTGTGAAAAATCAGCAAGCACGGAATGACTTGGGGAGGATGGATGCCCCTGTGCAGTTGGCAAAAAAGAATATGCAGGACGCCCAAGCCAAGTAGAAGAAATATGCGCATGAATGCAGGAGATATTATCGTTCAAAGAGGGAGATTATGTGCATTTGCGTCTCCATAACAGCCGTTATGCCTCGCTGAAAGGTAATACCAACAATTGCTGATATGGCTGTGAAAAATCAGCAAGCACATAATGACTTGGAGAGAATGGATGCCCCTGTGCAGTTGGCAAAAAAGAATATGCAGGATGCCCAAGCCAAGCAAAAGAAATATGTGGATGAATGCAGGAGATATTGTCTTTCAAAGAGGGAGATTATGTGCATTATAAGAACTGTTATGCCTCGCTGAAAGGTAATACCAACTCATAGGTATTACGGTCCTTAGAGGATCATCCGCAAGGTTGGAGAGGTAGCATATCAGTAGGAGCTACCCAGTACCTCCAAGATCCATGATGTTTTTCATGTGTCTTTGCTGAAACCACATGTAGGACAGTGAAACCAGCCTTCAATAAATTAAAGGGCAGTAGAACTAGCAAGTAACCAGCCAACACTGTTATATCAACAATTCAGCAAAAGTATATCTAACAGATTGGGATCTAGAGTGCCCCTGCACCAAGACACAGACACAGATTGGCCCTAAACCTTGGCGCTCCTTTCGGTATTTCTTTACTTCAGTGAGAGGCCTAGAATTCTAGGAGACATAAAGGATACAATCCTTCTTACATCTGGGGCATTCCACATCTCAGTGGGCATCCACATACCCTGCAAAGCCTTTACTGTTCTCTGCTCTCCCTACTCCTGGTGGTAGGCCTTCATCTCTAATCCAAGAAGCTTGCACACAGCGTGGAGTTGTTTCTAGTAACCACACTTGGCCCCACAGTTCCCCATAGCTGTCACTAGTGTCCAAAAACTTAACTATCTACTCAAAGCTGAAAAAGAAAGCCTACATAAGCTTTCTCCTTTGTCCAAGACTGCCATGACCAATAGTCTCTCACCCTATGGGTGACACATATCTTACAACACAGCAAGCACTTGTGAGAGCAGAACCAAGTAGGGTCATTGCGTGGGATAGTGATGCCTATTGAGAGGAAGGAAAATGCATTGAATGCAAGTGGGATAGAATTCATAGTGAATCCTATTTGCTGGCTTTGGCAAGTAACATGTTATGCGTGGGAATATGTTTCTTTAGGAGATATGTCACATGCAGGCAGTGGTTGCTAGGCAGATGGCACATCATTGGTACACAGGAATCCATGCTTGGAATGAAAAGTATCCTTGGAACCTAGAGTGGGACGGTACACGTGTGACTGCCATCCCCAATGGCAGTAGGCATCCATCTCTGTCCATACACCTGCATGAGGCTTGGAGTTGTTACTAGCAACCCATATGGGGTCACTCAACTCCCTCATTGCCACAGGTGTCCACATACTCACTGTAGTACCCAAGCAATGGGTAAGCGCATAACTGAGCAGCCCACAACCTCGGAAGCAAGAACTTGAATTGCAAGCATCCGCGGTGGACCACCTTGCCAACTAGGCCTCTCCTAACAGGTCACAACCAAAGGAGAAGGCACTTAAATGCTACGTTAGCACGTACATCCAGCCATGGTGAGGAGACTACACACACCCGCCTTCACCTACCCGTACACATCACCTCGAGGGTGCCCATCTCCTCACGTAGGCCATACACAACACTTATTTGCTCGAGGTGTCTGTACCCGGTGATCTTCTCCTTGCACTTGCATGGTGACTAGCCCTAAAACCTTTTGCTCAACTCCTGTACGTCCGGATTCGTCATGCGCCTAGCCTCCAGGCTCATGCCATCCCGTATGCCTGTAGGCCAGCCCAGGTCTTTCCAAGGTAGTCCTTTCCAATTTGATCTGCATGGGCATGCCACATGACACCCCACGTTTTAGTTTGTCCCCAAGGGCTTTTAATTTGCCCCCAGGCCTTCTAGTTGGTCAACACCAATGACCAACTTAAGGTACATTTGCCCCTTGCCCACCATTCCAATGACCAACTTTGGATCCCAAGGGTTCTTTGCCCCCTCTTGGGCCCAAACCCCGTAATTCACCCCCAAGGCACAATTTGCTAGGGGTTCTAGCACATCAAGCAACCCATGCCCTCGCTTCTTGTTTTCCCAGGGTCTTGCCCACATGCAAGCCAACATGCATGCGCCAAAGAACATTGAGAGCAAGGCACCTCAACATCAGAATAAAAAAAGCCATCCATCAAATTCAAAAACAGCTGCATCAATTTTGATACAAGCAAATTGCAATTGCTCTACAGGAGCTACACAGGGGCCTGCATGAAGATTTGATATAGGGGGACCTAAACAGCTGCATCAATTTTGATACAAGCAAATTGCAATTGCTCTACAGGAGCTACACAGGGGCCTGCATGAAGATTTGATCTACAGGAGCTACACAGGGGCCTGCATGAAGATTTGATATAGGGGGACCTGCATGGAAAGTTAGTATATGGGCTGAGTAATGGCTGTTAGGGACTATAGGGTGAGCATATGGGCCTGCACAATATGTATATGTTGCTGCGTAGACTTGCATTGAAGTCATAGGGGAGCAAATAGACCTGCACAGGACCTATATAAGTGTGCATAGGGGCTTATTAGATATTTGCCTAGGGCCTGCGTCGGAACTTGTAGGCATGCATAGGGGCTGTTTAGCTTCTAATGTAGGGACATATGTAGGGGGATGGGTAGTTCTGGTGTAGGAATTGCATGATCTTTCTCCCTGAAGCACTAACTGAGCTAGCATTCTCTACCCTATCCAGCTTTTGTCACAAGTGCTATTAGGGCTGCTTCTTGGGAATGAAAGAGGTCAATGGCCTGCTATCCTATATGCTGCAAGCTCTTTGTTTCATAATTTGAAATATGAGGATTATATTACCGCTTTTCTCTTCTATTCAGCTCATTTCAGAAAATGCCTTATGAGTGACTATCATGAGTTTGAAACTGCACTATATTATGTTTTTAGAGGATGAGTTTGGGCATGCTCCTGGACTCATCCAGGTATATATATTGGCTTTGGTTCAGCTCATAAATGATCATCTGAATACATTATTTCTAGTACTGATTCACATTTTCTTTAGGGAGGATGGTGCAGCAGAAGTGCAACTAGGCCAGACTCACGTTATGTGTGCGGTGAGTGGCCAATTGGTGCAACCTTATCCCGAGAGGCCAAATGAGGGTAGCCTGGCTGTGTTTACAGAGTTTTCACCAATGGCCGATCCTACCTTTGAAGCTGGCCGACCAGGAGAAAGTGCTGTGGAGCTTGGACGGGTGATAGATCGTGGCTTGCGGTTATGACTCTTCTTCTACTCGAAAGCCTAAGTCTGGGCGTATTATTTTTTTGCAATATTTTGAAGTGGACATTGGTTCTATTCTTATCTGATGGCTCTAAACATTGACTGCAGGGAAAGCCGAGCTATAGATACAGAGTCTTTGTGTGTATTAGCAGGGAAGGCTGTTTGGTCTCTCCGAATTGATATCTGTATACTTGACAATGGAGGGTTGGTTTTTACCTTTTATCAAAATAAGTTTTCAGTTCTGTTTTAGTTGCTACAATACTTACATTTCTTCAGGATTTGCCATAGTTTGAGTATGTCGTGTCCCATCTCCAGGAACTCGATAGATGCAGCCAACGTTGCTGCACTAGCTGCTTTGCTCATTTCTTCAGGATTTGTCATATTTTGACTATGCATATGGTGTCCCATCTCCAGGAACTTGATAGATGCAGCCAACGTTGCTGCACTAGCTGCTTTGCTCTCTTATCGTAGGCCTGAATGTACTATTGGAGGCGCTGATGGACAGGAAGTCATCATCCATCCTCCCGAGGTCTGTATATCAATGACTGAACAACCTCATTGCAACCGCACAACCTCCCCATGTCACCCTTTCTGCACCCTCTCTCCCACTTGAAATAGATACTCCAAAAATATAGCAGAGCCTCAAATGAAAAGGAAGCACCAACTGGTTTTACATAAAAACATTACACTCCACACCATTGGGATATTTAATATCTTCTTTACTACTTTTTTCAACCTTTCACGTTATTTTGTTATTGCCGCACAAGGTGTCTTTTGTCTCTCCCTAAAATTGAAGTGTAATTTGGAAGCTTATACTTGATTTAAACATTGCAGATGACAGAGCCTCATCCATTGATCATCCATTATCTGCCAATTGCAGTCACTTTTGGTTTTTTTGGAGATGGAGAATTTGTGGTAGCTTGCTTTTCTACCGATCCTTCGGGAACTTCAGATTATCTTCTTTGATTGTAGTTTTGTTGTTATTGTTTTTTAAATTAGGGTCTACATCCTGATTTTGATGTAGGATATTGCAGGTTGTAGATCCAAGCTTCAAAGAAGAGCTTGTAATGAAGGGACGACTGACTGTCACAATGAACATACATGGGGATATTTGTGCTATTCAGAAAGGAGGAGGAGTTGGTGTAACTTGTGGGGAAATTATGCGGTGCTTACGAATTGCATCCACAAAGGTTGCAGATATCACAGCATCATTGAAAAAGGCGGTAAGTGGTATTTTTCTTGGCCAGTTTTAGAAGAGAGCTTCCACCCATATGAGCTGTCTGATTGTGTGTTACCATTCATTTAAACCTCTTGTACAATTAAAGGTAGAGAGTATTCATTATCTTGGCTACTGCATTCTCCATCAGCCTTTTCAGTCTTAGGGTCTTGAAATGCCCGTTCTCACCATGCGTTCGACTCTTAATGTTGTTCCTTGGATGAGGAAACTTAACACTATGCCTGTAACAAGAGTAGGCCTCTCTCTTCTATGTGGTTGAAGGAAATCTATGCTTCTGGTTTTTTCACGACTCCAAAGTCCCTCATGGATTTTGTGCAAATTTTCGATTTTGCATTTGTTCATTTTTTGGATTTTGTTCTTTTAAGAACTGAACATGTTTGGTTTAATTTTGAATTATTTGAATGGTTGACTTTGATGTGCCTGAAGTAATGGATGGAATATCACTTGACAGCCTCCTAGCATAACTTGCCGAAATTATGGAATTTCTTTGCCAAAAAGGCAATAATATTTAGAAAATGCTAGAAGTGTTATACATCGTTCCATAAGTTGAGAGGTAGAATCATCAATAGACCCAATTGAGTTTCTGTATTTAGGGTATGTTTTTCTAATTTTAATCGCCATGGTCTATTTCTAAATCCATAGATTCTTCATGAGTATCTTCTTCTACAAGTGCTTTTCCTTTCATCGCTCTTTTCTTACTTTCGGTAATTCACCTTTCTCGCTCTAGACTCGTCATGGAATGAGTCTTTTCCAGAAATAATAAAGCAAAAATCTTTATTTAAAAAAGGACAATGCAATGTGTACTTCCTTGTTATTTGTTCCAGGTCTTGCAATACAACTTTTGAATCGATCTGGTCTCATCCAATGTCAATTCTTTGAAACCTGACCTGTGTCCTCTTGGTCCTGATCTCTCAGTGGAATGGTCCTTACATATTTTTACAAAGGAGAGAAAGGGGGGTGTAAAACGATTGATGATGTGGCTTTCCCCCCAAAGTTCTAGACCTTGTGATGACGTGGCTTCTCTTATTTGTTTTCTTTGTTTGTGATTTTGCAAATCAACATGCTGCGTCGATGTTGCGCATAGCAATGGTCTTCTTCTCATCTGGATCTTTTTTGTTTTTTCAGCACCCCTTGCTTCAGCCCTCTTTCCTTTGAAGATCTATGATGAGAGATGTGAGTCTTCTAATGTTTGCTCGATGGCCTCCACGGATTGTTCACTTGCTGATCCGGTTGCTGACTAATGAAAGGTTAATAGAAGTTAAAACTCCGCCGAAAATCAGAAACCATGTCTTTGCAAACCCATCAATACTACTTACAATCTGTGCAGGAAATTGCGAATCAGCCAAACCAGTTGAATCGCCTCTCTACCATATAACAATATAACTTTCAATTGTCCATTGCTTGTAGGAAATCACTACTGGTATTACTTAGGTCTGAAGCCGAAATAAGGCTATGCTGAGATGGGGAAACAGTAAATGTAGAAGCAAAAAGCTACTAAAATTTTGAAGACAGCAGCAGCTACAAATGGGGAAAATTCCGCTTCTGCAAGCTTAGCCTGGTTGTAAATCTCCGTTTTACGAATGGCAGTTAGTTACTTTCTGAAAGATTTATCACAACGACAGGAATTTGGCTCTGATTCAAGTGTGAGACTTCTTGGATCAACTTGAGGGCTTCAGAATCATTTCCCTTCCAGCCACTGGTCTTAAAGAGAGCTCCCTCCTTTTTTCTAGATGCGAACTCCTTATTGAGTTTTTCTTACCAGATTCGTATTAGTTGGAGCTCTCTCTAGAACCCTCACCCATGCCCAGGACTTGCCATTTGGCTTCTTTCCTTGCTGGGACATGTCCCTCAAGGGACCCTCCCTCTCATGTTCTTCCCTTCGCACCTCTTCATTAATGCGTAAGCCTAGGAATAAACTTAGACCCCATCCCTAAGCCCCACTAGAGCAAGCATTGGCAAGCCCTCATGGATCCCCACTTTACCATAACTGAACCTTATAAGAGGAGACCCTAACTTGTGGGCTACTAAGTAAGTAGCTTTGTGTTTAAGTAATAGATAGGAAGCACCAAACCTTTGTGCAGTTTTTTGTGTGAGTACTAGAGAGGAAGGACCAAATTTAGAAGATAGGCAAAAAGAATAAGAAAAGAAGCAAATTGGCTCGAAAGCACCACAGGCAACGGGCTAGACGTAGGGAGAGAGAGAGAGAGCAGGTCGAGAGGCACCCGCAGAGGAGCAGCTGCAGGAGCCCTTGGTTGGAAACCCCTCCCTAGCCGCAGGGGTCACGGTTTAGCCAAGTGATCCTTCCTTAGTGGAGGTCTAGTGACCACAGTCACCCTTGCATCAGCAGTGCGTCTTAGGAGCTCTTGACGTTGCGATGACAGAAGCTGCGGAGGGTAGCCCGACAATAGTTAAGGAGAAGGGGATCCAAAGCCCCAGTTTGCTTGATCAGCAGGCCTATGACTGCCCCTATTCGCTCCAGTCCCCCTCCCTCTTCGGACGCCTCTCCCTCTCCACGCCCTCCCCCTCCTCCTGAGCTCCCCCCACCCCTTCCTCCCTCCCTCGCCACTCCTGTTATGGTTATCCTCACCACCTGCCCCCCTCCCTCCGCCCCGCCCTCCCTCTCCATAGCAACTTCTTCAACCTCCGCCCCCCTCCCACCCTCCTATCGGACTTGCCTCGGCTCCCCTGCAAGTAGGCAAGGGCACGACTGTGTCCCCCTCCACCCATTCTGGGTGGGATTTAGAGGGAAGGGGCTTGTCCGACCGATCAGCAGCTCCCAAACTTCAGCCTGGGCGCCCTCTTCCGAGGGACTTTTGGAGATTGGGGCTCTGGAATTACCTAGAGATCCCAGACTCTTACCCTTTGCCATTGGAGGTTACGCTCATGATCTTGCAGCCCCAAAAAGAGGGTTCAATCAGCGTATTGGGATCCCAGACACATTTAGTTTGGCGATTCAAGTTCGCCTCCATAGGATTGGAGAAGTGGACCCCATGGGTATTTGATGCTATGATGGGGGATCGGATCTTACGCATGATGAAAGATTGGATGGGTCCATAGGGACTAGATCTTTGGCACACCCATGGTGCTGAAGTGAATTTCGAGCTGAGCTTCACTCGGGACAAGCCGGATCTATGGATTGACAATAGGGGTATCAGATTGCGGCCTGAGGCAAGGATTGACCCGGTACGCTAGTGGCCACTCCAGAAGTGCTGAGATGTTCGGAGTGGACGTCTCCTTTATGTTGCAGTGGACACGATTGGCATAGAGCCAGTGTCCACCCTGATATGCCGTTGCACAAACACGACTACTCGCCCTCCAAACCCCCCTAAAAGTCACAAAAGACGGTTTTTCTAGAACATGTACCCACCCATAGGAGAGCCTTGTTTCCTGCTTCCTCGTCCTCATGAGTTAGACCATAGTGAGTTGGAACGTGCACGGGCTCCACGACCATGCATGTAGTCAGCCGTAGTACCTAATCCTTTGATAAGAGTTGCAGAGGGCAGTGGTAGGGCGAGCAGTGGACTTTTTGTTGATACAAGAGCACATGTTCTCAGCGTCAGACATCCAACGGCGCCATCACCTTTTTCCGGGGAGGGGCTCGGAGATGTGGTCTCTTGTTGGAGGACGGAGTGGAGGGGTTTGCATCTCGGTCTCACAGGCGGTGGCCCCAGAGGTCTACGATCAGGGTGAGCTTATCCCAGGGCGGGCAGTTTGGATGGGAGTCAGGATGGGAGAGTCCAGGATTGGGATCCTGAATGTGTATGCCCCGACGTGCAGATAGCACTGTCCGGCCTTTTGGAGGAGGTTGGCAGAGTGTATGCCAGATGTTGACTCTTGGATCGTTGGAGGAGACTTCAATAGCCTAGAGTTTGGGGAGGACAAGCAGGGGGGTGCCTCCTTTTCCGAGATGCCAATCAGACAGGAGGAGCTGTTGGATTCTGAGTTTACAGATGACACAGCCTTGTATGGAGAAGGTCCCATAGTGAGCTGGGAGAAAGTCTGGGGAGCCCTTGCTATTTATTGTGAGGCCTTGGGTGCACGGATCAACTGGACAAAATCCATTGGTTTCTTCTCAGGCTATGAGGAGACACAAGAGATTGGAGAGTGGGGGAGTGCCTTTGTCTTTTGCTGGATACTGCGGGGCCAAACCGTGAGATACCTCGGGTGCTAGATGGGTAATGATATTACAACAGAGCATAAGATGACCCTAGTTCTTGAGAGTGTTCGGCGCAAGCTTGTCTACTGGAGCTCGGCCCGAATCTCTCTAGCGGGCTGTGCCTTAGTAGCAAACCAGGTCCTTGCCACAGCCTGGTACATTGCCTCCTGTTGGTGCTTTCACAGAGGGTGCATTGGACAGCTCCAATGTTTGGTTCGGAATTTTCTTTGGGCAGGATCGGATGGCACAAGGAACACCAGGGCTCGGATCGCTTGGCAAACGGTGATTATGCCGCAGGCATTGGGAGGCTTGGGTATCATTTTTTCGGAGATGCAGAGCAGAGTCCTCTTAGGCAAGCTGGTTGTGCACGGCCTCACCCCTGGTGCAGAGCCCTGGAGCTCCTCTTACAGCAAGGCCTTCTCAGGAACACCCCACGCACTGGGGGGCAGTGGCAACACTCATATAGATCTTCTTAGAGGCCCCCCTTATCGGGAAGGGTTTCCCCATGATGAGGAGCCTTCATAGAGTTCGGCAAAGATTAGTAGGGGGCCTCATTTGTGCTCAGTCCTGTTGCAGAGAGGAGTTCAAGTGCCACCCCTCATTTGACACCCGGGGATTAGGGATTAGGATGGACGTATGCTCGGACAACAGACTCACATTGGATGGGCACAGTGGGACAGTGGCCTAGCCTGCTCCTTTGGCAGATGGAACAAATTACCCATGGAGGCAGAGGCAGAGGCAAGGCTTGGATCCATAGCGCATATGCGAGGGACAGGGATGAGGGAGATTGACCTAGCCATCCTTGAGTTTTGGTGGGGGGGATTCCACACGTGGATGGAATTCATTGGCAAATGATTAGAGTTGTGGGCCGTTTGGGGAAGGAGTGGCACATTGATCCTCCCACCATCCTAGAGCAAGATGCCCCCAGATGGTGGAAGGTAGGTCCCTTAGAGAGGTCCAGTGGGATCCGAGAGAGTGGTTTTGTCCTTGCAGCAAGATTGGCCTCATCGAGCAAGTGGACGAGGTGCCCTTCTTTTCCTATACCACTTGGATTGGCAAGAGGCTTTAGATGGACTCTTTGATTTGGACCCCTTCGAGGGAGAGGCATTGGGTGGTCCAGAGGGTGCCCCAAGAGGTCCGTTCCAGGTTTTGGATATGTCTATGGTCTAGTTTGTGGCCGAGGAAGATCTCCTACTTCTAGCTGGCCGCCCACGGAGGCTTGCCCATAGGCCCATGGTTGGAGCAGATGCGCATGGTTGGTGGTTGGACCGTCACTACCAATAGTCTCTCACCCTATGGGCAGCATACATCCCGATACTTCAACATGTTTCCCCATAAGAGAACTAGCATCACAACACAAGATACACTATGGCAGTCACACGTGTACCATCCCTGTTGAAGTTCCAAGGATACTTCCCATTCCAAGCATGGATTCCCGACCCTTGCCTACTCAGCAACGAGGCCAAAGATGTGCCCTCTGCCAAAAATCCACTGTCTGCATGTGACCTCTCTCTTTGGGAAACCAAAAATATGTTTCTACAAGAAACAAGATACCTGCCAAAAGCTCTGGCATCATTAACCCATGCATCAACCTTGCTGGGCTTTGCTTTCACCACATCAAGCAATAGGCATCCAGAACTGTCCCAAGTACTTGCATAGACTTCAGGAATCATAACTGTTACTAGCAATTCTGAGTCACACGATCCCTCTGCTTACCACGAGTACTTCCCAAGATGCTGATGTGTCCAAAACATTGGGTGATTGCAAACGTGACCAGCCAATTCTAAGGCAATATATTCAGCTCATACTCGAGCTTATGCACCTTAACAAGGACTCAGACCTCCTCTCTGGCACGTGAGCTGCTACCTAGTCCAAATCCTTACACTGCTTATGAGCAGCCCAAACCATGGCCGAACACACTTGTGTAGCGATGGCCGTACAATTGTACTTGCTCCATACTTTCTTCGTACATAGACCATACGCTGACTATTCTCTGGTCTACCGTACAACCCCTATCCACCAACCGTACAAGGTCTGTACCTTGCAGGCCGTACAAGCTCGTGCGCTAGACCTCCGTATGCTGCAATACCATATAACACCGTACATACAGACCTTAATGGAACCTTAGGTAGTTCGTAAAAACTCGGCACATTCGCCTTAATAAACTTGTACATTGTCCGTACAATAGCACGTAAGAGGGGGGGCGTACGTAGTTGCTGCGTCAGCCGTATGCTTGTGCTTATGTAGTCCGTACAACTAGCATAGATCAGCCCATGAGTGAACGGTACACTGCCGTACGGAAACCAGGAGCAATCTGTACAAAGTTGACATGATCTCGTACACACTGCACGTGAGCCCTCCGTACGATGGCATAGGCAATCCGTACCACCCTGTACGCTGACCCGGCTGTGAGCTCCTATGATCACCCGTCAACCAGCCCAGCCAAGGTGCTTCCTATGTTCCAACCAAATTGGAACCTGCTGGAGCTGGCTGCATGCAAGTGCCACGTGGCAGACCCATGTCAAGTTGTGGCTTTTGCTCCCCAACGCCCCCTTTGGACCCCTCTTAGGGTCCATTATCCCTTCACTTGCCCCAAGGCATAATTAATGCCTAGGAGCCCCCTTTTTTACACAAAACATCCCAGGCCTTGCCCCTTATTTTTCAAAGGGTCTTGCCCCTGCATGCAAGTGCCAGAAATCACGCCCTCGTGACATCCTCCCTTCCCCTCTCTCCCTCTTCTCCTATTTCAGTCTTGAGAGTCTTTTCACAAGCCCTCCAGTCCTTTTCTTTTCATTGTTACATCGAGATGTATTTGATTATGTATGATCAGACTTAGGATTCAGCATGGGTGATGATGCTCGTTTCAGTAGCTCCACCCTTACTGTGATTTGTATCAGGTTTTCTTTCAGTCTCATAGACCCATCGGTCTTCCAAAGACTCTAATAAAATCTCTTTCTTTCTTTCTTTCCTTCTCCTCTACCCTCCTCCCTCTCCCTCTCCCTCTCCCTCTCCCTCTCCCTCTCCCATCCCTCTCTCCGTCATTTGGAAAAATTAACGTATGGCGTGCCGGCGAATGAAGGAAAATTAAGGTATGGCGCAGCGACGAATGAAGGAAGTTCTAGATAAGCGTCAATGGGCCCGAATCCAAAAGCTTCTTAATTGCCCTCAGCAAGCATAAGCGGGAAGGGGGGCATGGCGAGGTAGAGAGGCCCCCCCCCCTGCCCTTCCCTGACTAATTAATTAATGGGTGATTCATTGAAGGGGGGGGGGGGGGCTATTTGGTCTAACTTTAAGGCTTTATTTGTTAGCACTCATTATACAAGTAATAACATAAGAATTCTTAATAAAGTAAGACGTCTTAGAAACAAGCATCTTAAGACTTATGTTTTCTATTAGTCCTATTCATACCACACGAGTGATTTATGTTGTCTATAACATACATAGTAGTAATATGCTTTATGTAGGACAAACCTATCGGATGGCTTGGATAATGATCAGGGGGTATCCTGCAGCCATTGCCAGGATATGAGAGAAAGTCAGTGCCAGAGTAGTACAGAGTAGGGGTGCTCTCAAACTCTTACTAATAGCATTGGAAGAAGTCATGTGATCCTATGTTACACTCTTTTAGGCTGTGCATTGATCATTGGATAAAAATTTCCGAGTAAGGCCTGTCCACTATGACCTATGCCTGTGAAAACCCTATGCTGTCTTGCCCTTCTCATGTTTTCCTGTGCCGACTTGCTGGTCTTCTGCTCCTCGACGGTCTTGAGAGAGGGTGGTTCTATGATTGCATGGTCTTTTTCTGTATGCCGAATTGAAAAGTTGCTTCATTTAAAATTTTTTCTGCCCCCCCCCTTCCTCCCCTACAATATAGAAAAACACGAAAAGAGAGAGAGAGAGAGAGAGAGAGAGAGAGAGAGAGAGAGAGAGAGAGATGATCGTTTTGTTGCAGGCTGAAACTCATGAAATAGAAAGGGCACAAAGGAAGATCAAAAGGCATCGAAATCTTCCTGCATCAGAGAATGTGACGGTCATAGGCATGAAAAAGGATTTTGAGATGAAAGATGTTATGTCAGCTAGTGCAAAAGTATCAGAGAAGGAGTTCACATCCATGGTAGATGCAAGTGGTCTTGGACTCTTGGATGATGGAGACACGAGCACTGATGACAGTGATGATGATTCGGAGAGTGAAGAGGAAGGGGTCCTTGAATCTGTCGACTCATTAAGGGATTCAAAGCAAAAAATCAGGAAAACTTCAGGGTCTCCGCATTTAGAACATTCCTTGTTTCAAGGTGGAGCTTCACAATGGTACACTCCACTTGCTGAATCATAGTAATGCATGTTGCTTTTTATTATGGAAAAACTATTTGGCTTGTGAGATTTTTTTTACATTTTTGAGTCCATGCCTTAATTAACAAGGCTGTTTCTCCAGGTTGGAAGATACAAAGGCAGTCTCAGGCACTACAGCAAAGCTGTTCACGGCAAATGCTCTCGGTGAGAGCGGCGTAGATTCATGAACACTAAGTTTCTCATTTCTTCTTTGGTCAAAGAATGTCTCTGATTTTCAATTAAAGGAATTGCCCCAAAGGTTTCTGCATGCATGTGTGTGCACATTGGTGTTGTGGCCTAGGTTAACAAATTCATTACTTCATTCCTTCTTTTTCTGCTTTTTCATTCTACCCAATCTGAACTCATGCACACACTATCTGCACACGCACACACTGACAGGTCCAAGTCAACACATGCATGCCCACACCCATGTGCAAATGGACGTGATACATATACACATGCACATGCAGCACACCCACTGACAATGCACAACATATCCTCATGGCACACATGCCTTGATAGGGGCAATTAAAAAAAAAACACTTAGCTATCACTAACTTCTACATCGGGAAAAATAAATCAAATGATTAATTTGTGTATAGATTCATAGTTGAAGCTAGCCTCTCTGTATTTTGCAAGAATTTTTAAGACCCTTTCAAGGCACTGTGCGCTCATGTACTGGCCTGCAAGGTAGTTTTTTTTTCTTTTCTTATACCAAATTTATTGAAACATGAAGGGTTTATGCTACTTGCAGGTGAAGTTGAGAAAGCTGCAAGACATGGTAATCAGACCTCAGCAATTGGTCGGGTGCAGTATGATCAAACTACGCTGACAACAGAGTTTGAAACAAGTGCGATCTCTGTGAAAATGGAGGATGTTGACATAAAAACTAATCGAGAAGGGAACACCTTAAAAATTGATTCCGGTAGACATGAGGATGCTTCACTGGCCAACATCAAAGGAGGCCAATCCCGGCCCCGCAGTTTACTTGACGCTGTGAAAAAGAAAAACATCAAGAAAAAGAAGGGGGATGGCTCCAAATCAGAAGATTAGTCGGGGGTATCTACCCTGTAATATAGCAAATTTGTAATTTTTGGTAGACCCTGGATATGGTTTCAGGTGAAGGAGCCTTTTCTGAGCAATGTACAGTCGGAGAAATTGCAGTTGCAGAAGGCTGCACTGGACAAGAGTCATGCAATGCATGGATGCTTTAATTCAATTTCTCATTGCTTTGGTAGTCATTCTCTTTGCCACCAGACACGAATCTCCAATATTAGTTATTGGACCAAGGACCACAGGTGGGTCTCTCTCTAAATGCAGAAATAATGTGATTTCCTTGTTTTCAGTATGTTTATATGCCTATATAGCTATACAGATCTTAGGGTGTCTACTTTTTATTGCATAGAGCATCGTCTAGAAAAATGAGGACAGTGTGTGCATTCCCACGGAAGGTGTTGCCTTTGGTTTAGTTTGGATTATCACATATTACATATGAGCACGCATGCGAGCGCGCACACACGCAGACAAAGATATTCATTGATATTTACAAAAGGGCCATTGGCTCTACAATCCAAAACGAGTTGTGTCAAATGGAGTTATTTCTAGCTTATCAAACTTGCAAAGGTCTCATCTATTATACCTTATGCTAGTCATGGATGTGCTTGACCTAATTTATAAGCCCAGGTTAATGTGCACTAATTAGGTTAATATTGTAGGCATGCATCTTAAGGGGATGTCTAGGGGTCACTTGTAAGACCTACGAAATGTAGTCAAGGCATTGCGGCAATATAAGAGGCTTGATTTTCACTATTTTGCTTATTAGAGTCAAGATCCTTAGTGTTAACGCTCATGGAGCTCACAATGATACTTTCGGGTATGCTGTAGTGGTATGGGCATTCTGGCTTAGAATTGCATCGTGGGAAATATTAGACGAGCTTGGGGGTACTCGCATTTGGAGTCTGTGGTTAGGAGGTTACCTTAATGCCTATCCATTTGGGTGTCGTCCCTAGAAAACACACAAGCCAATTTGGCTACATGTTGAGACTTTGGATTACTGGAGGATGAGCAACACTCTCTACTCTAGCTCATGAGAACTGATTTGGATTGTAGCTTTCCTCTCACAACCAAGACAAATGACACCATTGGTTTGTTTCATTATAGCTCTTTGACACTCAACACAACTTGATGTACCTTTTCCCTTGCATGGACCCTTTCCATGTACTTGGCACCTCTATCATTTTAGCTATATATGCTACACATCCCATTACCACACACTAGCTAACACGCACACACTTATCGAACTTGTCCCTAGTCTACTAATCCTCACATATCTTTTGGTCCCATAGGTTGTATTCCACCTTCAATGGACGTTAAGACAATCATCATCATCTTTCTCTGTAGCAAAGCTATTTTAAAACAACATATTTGGATAGATAACGTAGGAGATTTCAAGAAGAGCGAGAGCATCTAAGATCAATTGGGTTTCCCTCAACATTAGTGTGTGTTCGTGTGTGTGTGCACGCGCGAGTACACGTGCGCACATGTGGGTGCACGTACGATGTGTGCATTGAGGTGCACATGCGTGTGTATACGTGTATGTGTGCGTGTGTGCGTGCATGTGTTTGTGTATGTGTGATTTTACACACAAAAATTGGGTCTGTGTGCGCTGTGTGTGTGTGTGTGTGTGTGTGTGATATTTCATGATTTCACAAAAAGAAAAGAGAGTGATATTTCGTGTAGAGAATGTACATACGTCTAGATATTTTTTGCAGCATTGAAACTATTTTTCAAAAAAAGTTGGGGAAAGATACCCTCATCATCTATGCTTCGTTATATAATTTTCATCTCTATTTGGTTATATGCATTTAGGCAAGGTTATAACATGCTATATGGTGGCAGGGCATGCTTATCTTGATCATGGTAAACAACACTTTTTTTTTTTGCAAGAGATAAAAGGAGGTGATTGGAGACAAGAAAAGAATAATGAATGCTTTTAATGCACATGCAATCTTACAATGGTCGTATATGTCTTTGAATTGCATGTAGGCTACAAGCAGATGTGTCCTTTTTGTTTGGAAAAAGAGATGCACTTTTAAACCCAAAAAAAAGCAATTTTTATTCGTAAAACACTTCAAGGGGATTTATAAGGCTACACCCTTAGCAAACTTGCGCAACGATGGGATAAAAAACAAAATCAAAAGCTGAGTGAGGGTAAAGAACTTCAAGGGGATTTATATTTATGCAAAATTCTATTATTCTAGGGAAGGAACTTTGAACGTGTCCATATTCCCTTAGTTGTGTTTTGTCTTTTTATTGTCTACTAGTGTGTACTATATCTATGTTTGTGTCCTTTTTATTGAATATTTGTATTTTGATGTTTGTTTAGATCCTTGGTCAAATCTATTAATATTCAAATTTTCCCTAGTATATATCTCTTTTGTTTATGGATATTTCATGTATTGTGTTTCCTCATATTTCTATTTATATGTCATTTGTTGTTTATAGAGGCTTTTATTTTATGTGTTGAAGTTTGAATTCTAGTGAGAAATTTGATATTTTAGTATTGTTTTTCCAATCCTAGTAAGAAGTTTAAGATTTTTGTATTGCTCGATGTATTGATATGTTTATATTAGGTGAAAAATGTCCAAAAGTAGAGTCGGAGCTAGGATTAAGAGAAAAGTGGACATTCATGTTCATATTGATTGAGAATGCTCCCTTTTAAAAGACGAATGAATCCTCCTTGACAATTGAAAAAGATTTCAAAAGACTAGAGAAGACATCTGAATGTATGGATTGATGGGAAGATATATCCTTCAGATTCCATGTGTTTAGAAGCTCCACAGTTGTATGGGCTGACAAGTCTTATTTTGTGAAATTTTGATAAGTTTTCAAAATTTAAAGGTTTTTTTACTTTTATTTTAAAAAGCCCTACTTTTTTGTCACAGCTTTTTGGGCCCTATGTAAAGGAACTAGACTTCATTTGCATCGTGTTCTCATTCAAGTTCTCTCCACCCTAACCACACCACATTCATCCTTCAAATCCCATCAGGTTCTCTCCTCCTTTTCTACCCTCTCCACTTGTCACTCATGATGGCATCCACAAAGCAAAAGGCATCTACGCTCAATGCTACCCCTAGGAAACATCTTTAAGTAAGAAGCCTCACTCAAATGGAGGCCCTTCTCAACCATCAGAAAGGTGTTAGGTATAAATTCCAATACACAGGAGGAAGCTAATGAGAGCCCATGCTCTAGTGCAACAAAGAAACAAGAGTAGCTCTATCAACCTTTGTGATAGAATTACCCTCAAAACTAATGGGATATTGCCAGATACGAGTTCCTCTTCTAGTTTGTAGATGAAGGAAGTTCAAGCCAAGCACAGTAGCTCTGGGAGATCCACAAGTAGAAAAAGTTTGTGAAGTTCTTCATCCCAAACACCAAATTTGCTAGATTGGTACACAAGATCACTTTTTTTTATGAGCAGGAGAGAAATCCACTTGGATAGTAATGGTTGAGGCATTGCTAGCACTATAAATAGGTGCAGAGGCAAAGATATTAGACATCTAGGTTTGCTAGTTTGGCATGCACACTTAATTGTAGGCATCATCCCTCGATGAGGACGTTGTATCTTTTTCATGGAATACAAATATACTTTCTTTCTTTCTTGCATATTCTTTCTATAAAAATATTTTATTGTCTTCCAAATTTGTTTATTGAATTTTGTTTGTATTACACTTAGTTATTTTAAACTTGCTACAAAGGCATCCATCTCATATCAAATAATCTCAACATAGAAGGGAAATAAAATTGAACACCCAAATATTTCAAATGTCTATTTGCTTTATTCATAAGTCCATTGTACGATTTGTAAGAACAAATCCCAAGTGATGCAAAATCACTTTTTACATACTAGTCCAGCCTACGCTCCTTGCAAGTGGGCCCTTCAACATCCTTTGCTAGCCTAAGGATTTGATGGTTAGGAATCTTCCTTCTGATACACACTTGGTCTTGTCAATATTGAATAGAGGGGCCTAGCTTGTGTCTGAGAAAAGATACAAGTTAAGGATTTGCTTTATTGGTGCGAACTTGCCACTAAATATTTAGCTTTATTGTCTTCATCTTCAAAAGTTAGCTTAATGCACTTAACTTCGTTATCTCTAAGTTTCTAACAACTGACATATTTCCATGGAATACTATGAAATAAACAGAAAGCTTTCAGATGCGTGTGCAAGTGAGATACTGCTCCTAGTAGATTATCTCCCCCTATTTGACATGAGCAAAAATCATTGATCTAGATAACCCTTGGAATCTCCGAATGTACAAGCTATACTCATCTGAATAAATGCTCTAACTGGGCTTTTGCAAGCTATCTATGTTTGAATGCATCAAACCTTAATAAGGGTTTTTAGGCATTCAGATTACTTAAAAATTTTTAATACCTTTAATCTATAGGGGTGCATAAGCATGCGTAAATATACATGGTAAAAAACTATGCAAAAAAAGGCATGTACCAGTTATTTGTTATATGTTGCGCTTGGAGGCCACTTTTTCCTCCAGATGACTAGTCTAGAAGCATTTTTTTGCACATATTTCAATGCTATGGTTGGTCTTACCTCCATGACTTCATTGCCCAAAATAGAAAGGGAAAAAAACCCATGTCTACACCCATTAAAGCGCTAGCTAGGGTTTTGATGTATTCAAATTGTTAATGTTTTTTAAAATTTTGATTTGTAGGATCCATGATAATGCAAATACATGCACTATGAATTTTCACGCAAAAAGATTACCTCCATAACCCTCACCTAATTGAGTCTAGAGGCCACTTTTAACAATACGTGGCCTCTGGACACATCATAAAGGATGAGGGGTGTGGAGGTCTTTCCTTGCACTTACTTATATCATATGGTTCCTATCATCTCTATGCCTCCAATCCTCCAAAAAAAAAAAAAAAGATAAAACCAAGTTTGCATCCATAAAACCTAATTAGGGTTTTGATTAATTCAATGTTATTCAAGTTTTCAATCTATTTTGATCCATAGGCTCCATGATGATGCATTAACATGCACTATGAATTTTCACACAAAAAGATTGCCTCCAGACCCATCATCCATTAGGGTGCGTCTAGAGGCCACTTTCTACAAAAGGGGTTGCTAGATGCAAAATAATGGATGAGGGGTCTAGAGGCAATGTTTTTGTATGAAATATATGGAGGTGCATATTGGAACCTCTTGCAACCCATGGGTTCAAAAAAATCTGTATGGCAAGCCCTCAATATACTGATACATGTGATGAAACTATGAAGTACTAGGTTTGATGGTCTAGTGTATACCTGAGGACATCATTTGGTGCATCAAAGACAATAGCCTTCCCTTATGGATCGTGAATACCTTATGTTGAGATGCTAGCTTCTGCTAATCTTAGACTAAATAGAGAAGATTGCAATGCCTAGAATTTCTCTTCAAATAATTGGCACTTTGAAGTGGCATCTTCAATTGCTTGTCATATAGCCGAGATTACATTCGTGTTAATGAGGCTAGTATCATTCGAATCATGCAATATCATACACCTTTGGACTATCAATTCAATCTTTTATGGGTCACATTTTCAAGGATGAGATTGATGTTTGGATTGCTCAAGTGTTTATGTCATGTACCGGTTGGAGGATGCAGATGTGTGAAAGAATGATGCATAAATGGAGAAGCATTGGCCCTCCAAATGGGTGGAAGGAGTGCCCAACGAGAGTGTACTTTTGCTATTGACCAATCTAGAATGCTCATGCAATCCACAAACCACATATGAATGCATAATGCCTCATACATACACTCCATGCATACGAGAGGTCACAATCTCTCATGCCTCTTGGGATCCATCGCTTGGGCATACCCCATTATTCTACCCTTAGCCTATGACTCTTTTAATGCCTACCATTTATTAATGCATACCCATGCATTCCTACCCATTCCTATCCTAGGACCTACATGTGTGAGTGCTCCATATATATTAAGCAAAAAACATATCCAATACATTATCCATATGACATTTGGCCATTTAAACCTACCTAGACTACCTTCTAATTAATACATTTGATCATGCTAGCCTAATACAATCTAGACTACAAAATTGTGTCGTGACATGCCCTCTTGCTTGTAAAGAAAGGAAAACACATTGCAGAGGTTACAGGGTTAGAGCTAGCCATGGTCTCTCTCAAGGAAGTTGGAACATTTTCCATGGGTACAGTTCACTATGGGAGAAGAGAAAGGAGAAGAAGAAGAAGAAGAAGCAGGCATGATGGAAGAGGTTGTGATGCAGAGCCTTCTGTATGTTATGATCAAAGATGAATATTTTTATCATGGAGTTGAGGGAAGATGAAGTACTAACAACAATCTCCACTTGGGAGGGTAAGATGGTTTTGGACTTGCCACGATAAGGGCTTGGTTATTGCATGGATTTGGCACTATCCAACACTCTGAAGCATCTATTACTGATGATATGGGAAGAAATTCATGAATTATGGCATGCAACATTGTGAGTTTGAGGAGGTCCAAGAAGCTGTAAAGAAGGCGAGGCAATAGAAACATGCAAGAACACATCAGTGTAGAGGCCTCATCACCCCCAACATTTGTAGACATTGATGAGGGCAAATGTTCCATCAATATTTGCACAAAGGGAAACGACCAAGGAGATGCATAAAAGTTTGTAAATGTTATTTTTCAATCCTTTTAATATAATGTTCTTAAATTGATGATTTTTAATAATGATTACTAATCCAATGAGTATAATTCTTAGGATGATGCAACGTTTGGGTCAAGGGGAAACCATAGGTACAGTCCCCTTTCTAATGAAACACCCATTTTGCTTGTAAAGTTATCATTTTCGTTAGTTTCTTGTTTGCAATAGGTAAAATAGGTAGTGTAGTACTCCCCTAGGATAGCAAACCCTGAACAAAAATCATGATTTCTCAAAGAAATCTAAAATATTCATTGGCAATACTCTACAAGAAGACCACATTGAATTAAGCCTAATTCAATGCATGTTGAGTTAGTAATTCAATGCATGCCGAATTGTTAATTCAGCACATGCCAATTCAATGCACACACCGAATTAGCCTAGGGTCTGCTAAATTAGCCTGTCACTCTAATAGTTGCTTCTTGCCATCATGGACAATCCAAATCATCAGGCCCAGATGAAGAGGACCATCCCAATTATCCGCTGATCCTCCATCTTAATGAGCAAGTTTCCCTTCCCATGCCCTCTTCCAAGTAGGTCTAGTTTACTACTTAGTTAGCTCCTCATATCCAAATGAGATCCTTCTATTTCTAAAGTTGTTGCCTCGGCTTCCAAGATTGCTTCAAAGTCTGTTCCACCTGTCCCAACCAAGCAAGTGCCACCCAGTAAAGAGCAGAGACCCAACCCACTCCACTTGTTGAAGGGTTGTTTGAACCCCGTTGCAAACTTTAAATTATTTACAAACACTACCCATCCAGGTCCGAGCCTCTCCCTCCTTTGCCACACTAAGGCATATTTCATAATTATTTGCCCATCCTTGAGCGATAGCCTGGAGACCCATAGGATAGCTTCCTTTGGTGTTCAATGCTACTTCATTTATTGTATTTGACTAAATTTTGTAGAGTAGGCATCGCCTTCGTGTGAATCCCACCATGGATGGATGCTAGATAGTCATGGTCACACTGTCGATGGGGATGACTGAATTGTAGACACTCAGTGTCTGCAGATGCATGTGAAAGGGGCCTAACCCATCTCGCTACCTCCACCATCTATAAAAGAACGTCATATCTTCCCTGCTTGCTAAGAAGAATGTGGCTATTTTGTCTCCACAAAAGCCAAACAGATCATAGAGGAGCCTCACACTCCTCTTGAGCCAAATAATGTTCAAGAGCCCAACAAAGTGACCAGTCCAGCTGCAGAGCACACCACAAAAATGGTAGCAGATGGCACCTTGGCTGAGCAAACCAAGGACAAAAGAGAGTAGCTAAACAAGGAAGTGGTCACGAAGCAAGGTGATAAAGAAGTTGAAAAGGGTATTAGAGAGCATTTGGTCATGGTAACACAACGATAGATCTTAAGGGCAAGAAGTTATTGTTCAGAGAGCCCAATGAGAGGCCAAAGTCTGAGGAGTAGATGTAGGAACTTGCTACAATGCTTGATGTGAAAGGCAAGAAAGTTCTCACCAATGTGCCCGAGCTACCAGGCACATGTCTCAATGAAACAGAGCTAGGGATTAGGCTTAATGCACATGCTCCAAATGATGCACAACCGGTGGTGCTTCCATTCTGGCTTAGTGCACATGCTCCAAATGATGCACAACCAATGGCGTTTCCATTTTGGTCATGTGCATAATGTGCTCAAAAGCATCCCTAGGTGCTAGAAATGCCACTTCCCATTTCAAAGGTGCAAATCTCGGCACCAGTGCACCATTGAGTTTGACCTACTATTGCTAGTCATCCTTCAGGTTTTACCTGTGTAGAGCGAAGGCGGAGGGGTGCAAAATGTACACCAAGTTATCAATAGGTGAAAGTCTTGTCAGGGAGAGCACCCTATAAAAACTCATGTGAACAAAGTTTGCCTAGGAAATCTAGTCACGGATGTCCTCGAAGCTTGCACCAGTGCACGACTGGGCGGCTCCAGCCTCACATCTTTGGGTTTGTGGGGACACTTATTCTTAATGGAGCTAGGCTTGAGTCTGAGAAACTAGATGACCCAAAATCACTTTGGTTCCTCAACCCTCACCAAGTTTTAAGGCTGCTCTTGCCGCCTCGGAAGGTCCTTGTAGGAGAATAGGTCAAGTGTACTATTTTGACAGCAATATCCCTTCAGATGTCATCATGGAAAACTGGCACTAGCTTTGTGAAAGAGCTTGAACTATTGCTTTCTCAAAAGACACAAAGCACCCTCACCACAAGGACAATTCCTTGCAGTGAGCCAGAAAAAGCTAGTCCCTTGTCTAGCCAATCACTAATACTACCCCAGTGCTGAGTTGTGGGAGAATGCTTCAAGACAAGGTGTGGAGTAGATTCAAGCCGTGCTCCAAAGGTGTTAAATGCTCCTGAGAAGCATCCAAATGAATTACATCAAGGAGTTGTGGACATGGATAGGGGTGAACATACTCCCAAAGGCAACCAAGGAGAGAATTGGACTTCTTGTCATTGATCCATTTCCTTTTGTCCTTCAGCTTCCATATTTAAGAATGGTGCAGCCATAAGGCTATTCAAGGGTAGATTAATGTTCATGATAAATTTTGTGGTGATGGAGATGGAAAGATCACATCATGCCTACCCCTTACTGATTGATCGTCCATGGTTGAGATAAGTTAAATTGTCTCCTAGGCCTTGAACATCGTGGGAGTCAACATGGTAGAACTTACAGAGGTACCACAAAAGAAAGAAAAGAACTAAGCTTGGAGAAACAACCTTCATGCTTAGAAGAGTACATCAATCTAGATGAGATAGAATTTGAGGTGATAGGGTCAGTTCACAAGATGTTAAGGAGAGCCCCCAAACAACCTAAACCACTATCCAATTAGATGGAATGGTTTGAGGATAGGGTGACCAAATTCCCATCAAGGGCACCCTAGACGAAACACCATTCCGTCATTTGCATCTTATCCCTCATATGTGGCTTCTCTCTCACATGTGCTCTCTCCTTTATTTAGTCCCCTTCACCCTTTGCTTTCCCCTCTACAAGCACCCTCCCTTTTGTTTTCTTTCTCCCTCATGTGTCACTTGCTCATGTGCACCACCCACCACTCCATCCCCTTCTTGCATCCTTCCCTATCGGCTCCCACCCCTTTCTTCATATCCCCTCATTGAGAACCTCTGCTCATTGAGGCCTTCCCTTCTTCCCCTCATCACTCTATAGCCCCCCTCATTGAGGCCTTTTGCCCCCCCATCTTGCCCCTACTCTTTAATCTTTCAAAGCTTTTTTCCACATCTTGCCACTATTGTCCTACTAGCTCGGTACCCTTTGTTAGCCAACTAGATCCAATTTAAAATTGGCCTATCAACTTCTGCACACCCTGTGTGCCACTCATTGTCACTCCAACATCTTGTGCATACTAGCCTTACTTTGGGTGACATAACTCCTTGTCCCATTGTTCCTTCATTTGCCATTGTTGCTAATACTCTCCCTCCCAACTATTATCCACATCATCTAGGATATCGCTTACCTCTCTCCCCATGGTCAACTCTCACACCTTATGGTGACACCACCTAGAGTAGTCCCATGCAACTCCTCTACATTCCCATGGTTCTTTGTGTCCCTCCTCCTAGGTGATTTGGTTAAGTGTCCCTCACATGTTCCACTATGACTCACCTAACCACTTAACCAAATCACATACGAGACACCCTACTACCCTTCTCCTCTGTCCTGTTCTTGCTCTTTTGACAATGGTTATGGAAGTAAGAACTATTCCAACTCAAATTGGTAGTTGGTAAGATATTTACATTCTGTATGACACACGTGCAAGATAGAGAAGGTGATTATTGTTCTTAGCTTTCTAGTCATTTTATACAATGATCAATTTATTTTAGTGTAGAAGAAGGTTGAGATGTAGTGATCCAAAGACCTCAAGGGAATTTAGAGTTTGCCTAAAATAGTTGGCACTACTACAATGATTTGTATTCACTTAGCTAGCAATTGGTGACTTGCACGTTGTCTTAAAAGTCGAGTTTATTTCATGGAGTTTTGCGGAAGGGGCATTATTGAAGGTATGACATTGAGAATTCAAAAGGGTCTCCACTCTCCCATCTACTCCACCTCCTCCCTAATAAAATTTTCCCTCTCCCCATTACTTTAATTTCTCCTCTAGTTCCTTTTCATCCCTCTCCTTTCCTCCCTGTTCAAATATCTCCTTTCTTTTTTTCCCATATCTCCTCTTCTCCTGCCCTTCTTTCCTATATCCCTTTTCCCATGGTAACTCTTAGTGCTTTTAGCAACTAGTTTCATTTCAAGTCATCAACTGTTAATGTAGGACTTTGTTACTTCTTTATTCTATTGATTTGTTATCATGAAATATGTCATTGATGCCTTAAAGACACATCCTATTGTCTAATGAGGCTTGAGATTCACTCTCGCTAGTGTACTTATGCTTTCTACAATGTATAGCTATTTGCATCACTAGGCTCTTATAATTTCTATGTAACAATATGGTAAGGTGAGGTTTTAGGACGTGGCGCTTTATCTATGGGATGCCATAAACATACATTGCCTAGATTTTGAGGTTGTATGAGGCTTCCAAGTCAATTTCTATGATTCCTTGATATTTGCATGCCCCTAGGCCTCCTATTGTCTAATGAGGTTTGAGATTCACTCTCGCTAGTGTACTTATGCTTTCTACAATGTATAGCTATTTGCATCACTAGGCTCTTATAATTTCTATGTAACAATATGGTAAGGTGAGGTTTTAGGACGTGGCGCTTTATCCATGGGATGCCATAAACATACATTGCCTAGATTTTGAGGTTGTATGAGGTTTTCAAGTCAATTTCTATGATTCCTTGATATTTGCATGCCCCTAGGCCATTTTAGTATTATCATTGTTTATGTTAGAGAGAGCACTTAAGCTCCAAATGGTTGCCTACAAGGTGAGTTACATGAATAATTGCAAGCACTCATCATCTACATAAAAGTTTTGGTTGACATTCTATGTTTCCCTACAAAGCTACTCCTAAGCAAGCATATAGTCGGTTGTTTGAGGCCTAAGCCATCTAAGTGATCCTTGGAATTAGTAGTTTGTGGATGAAGTAAGTCTATTGTGCTAATAGCATTTCCAATAGCAGCTAAAATAAATCCCATTTAGAAATTGCATAAAGTTATAATTCTATTATTGTTGTTATGACCGTGAATGGTAATAATACTTGAGACTACTAGTGCAAAAACTCTAGATTGCATAGTGAAAAGATTAGGGTAGTGAGATTTATTTATTTAGCTAAATAGACTATGGGTGCATCAGTAGATAATGCAAAAGAGTTGAGCAATAGCGTCTTTTTTTTGTTCGGTGTGCTAGATAGTGCCCTTGTTGAGATCTCGGCCACTACAAGTTATATCCATGACACCAAGTGCATGCCACATGGATAGTTAGGATTTTCCATTTGTGTCACATCTCACCCATTCTCTACCTCATCCCTCTCGAGAAATTGGTGTTATATGAAGACTATCCTCTCGAAGAAATGTAATTGGAAACCTTGCCCTTGACAACCATTCCAACTCAATTGACATTTATTTTGCTTTATGAAATATATTTTGTAAATTTGGTTGTACATTAAATGAAATTTGTTGAAGATTGGCCAACCTTTTGAGATCTCTACATCCATTGATCCTTGCAATGTTCAATTGAGATCAACGAACCTTGGTGTTGGGGTAGTGCCCAAATCTTGGGTGGTCCCCAAAAATTGATCAAGAATGTCTTATGCAACATTTACTACTACAAGAATGCTTGACAGAATGCCTCTGAAAGAGAGGAGCTCTTCACTACACGCATAGTTTTCTACTTTGATGGAACAATCTTATGATTATCACTTGTAAAAAAGTATTCCTCTTGTCTTCTTATGCATCTCTCTCTTTCTCTCTCTCTCTCTCTCTCTCTCTCTCTCTCTCTCTCTCTCTCAGAAAAGGAAAAGAAAAAAAGAAAAAAGGATGACATTCTAGTTTTCTATTGCAGATGGAAGAGAATGCATACAAACACCTTGTAATATTCAAGTGTCATTGCATGGCATTGAGTTTGTTGATGACCCTAACATGTGTTATGTTGCTTTTCCCATTGGTTTGACAGCAAATTTTACATGCTAGAACATTAATAGAGACTCGTATTAGTATTCTCCCTCCTAGCCATGCTACTATACTATGCAATGTTCACCTCTTTCCCTATGTTAGAAAAAACACTTTTGAGTCTAGTTGCCACCTTAATACACAAGCCCCCTTTATGGTCCTTTCTTAATGTTTCCAAGTCTTAGTGGGGGTAATTCAAAGCCATCTGCCAAGACAGAATGGTAAAGTCCTTGATGACATCATTCTTGACCTCCGTTCAAAAAGGGAAAGAGCGTCTTGATGTTTTTTTTTTAAAGGACACTAAGACTTGATTTGACCCCCTTTATGGTCCTTTCTTAATGTTTTTTTTTTGCCCATTCCATCTCAAGGAAGTTAGGACCTCTTTAAAAATGGATTTAAGCTTAAAGAAAGTGTCTTCCCTATAAAAGCTAAAATTCTCTTCATGGGTGCTTGGGGTGCTCACATTACAAAGTATTGAGTTTTAGAACATTGCACAAATCAAGGAAATATTAGCTTCAATGACCATAAGAAATAAATTATGCTTCGTTGGCTCTTTTGGTTTGGTTGTTTGGTTGAAGTAAGTCATTGTGGGTTAAGGGAAGTACATTGATGCAAACGTTATTTTTTATTTGCTCTTTGGTGAATTGAGTTACAAGAAGTCATTGTGGATTATAGGAAATTCATTGATTCAAACATTATAGTGGCTTTCCCAAAAGGACTTTTATGCCTAAACATGGTTTGTTGGGGATATCACCTGATAATTTGTTGGGTTTAGAAAATTCCCACAATAAGCCTTGCAAAATTAAGGAAACATTAGTTTCAATGAGGATGGAAGAACTTTTAGTGAGGGCAAGACAAGGTCTCAACAAGTCTTAGGTGAGTGGATTTGCGGTGGAAGGTGACATAAGTGGGTAAGGAGTTCAATTAACCTAATTGAATAACTAAGATGAAATTGATTGCAATGCCTTTTCAAGTTTAAAATCATTAGGTTTAGCACATGAAAATTGATTCATCTATCTAGTAAGGCTAACAAATATTTGTAAGAGAACAACATGTGGGCGGATTGTGCCCAAACAATGTTTACAATCCATGGCCTAGTGTTGCATTGTTAATGGAAGAATAGGCTTGGTGCATCCTTGTGAGATGAGGTGGGGAGGCAAGTTGGCTAGTCATCCAAGGGAGCCCCATCATCAGTTTTAATCACCATGTGACATAAAGATCACACACACACACACATGCACGCACGCACGCACGCACACACACACATTGTCACACTTGTAGATAGATGCACACACATAAACACATATGAAGGCGTGCATGCATGCACGCACCCACACACACACACACACACACATAGGTCATTTGCACACATGGACATGCACATACACATGTGAGCACACATACACACACATACATACACGCACACACCACATATACATAAAAAGTTTCTTTGCTTATATTATGCCCTAGTATCGCGCGGGTTCCCTACTAGAAAGCCTTGAATGAGGCTTGTGCATGCATATCTTAGAGTGAAACTCCAAAATTTCTATGGAAAAAGTGTCATCCTTTTAAAAAAATGTGTGAACCTCAAGACATGTGTGGACTTGGAAATTAAGTTTTGTTGTTGATATATGATGATGATGATGATGATTGCCCACATGTTAATAAAGTGACGGTGATTTTGAAGATCAGCTTAATTATTACTAAATAAATAAATTGAGGTTGATTTTGAAGATCAGCTTAATTATTATTACTAACTTGCTACTGCAATTCGTAGAAACAATGATATGATTTGCAGACTCATAAAACACCTTCATTGTTAATCGAGCGTTATTAATTAGGATTGCGAAGAAGCCTTCACTCTGCAATCTGATTGTCGTCGCAGTAAGTATGATTTCATTTCACAGTAGATCCGTTTCATTGGTCCAAGTTTGTTAACATAGTATGGCGGATGCACTTGATTAATTGCCATTCTCCTATTTGGGTTTTGTTCTTCCACTGCAGGATCGCCTTTCATTTGTATCTCCGTCGCATCCACACATGATGCACTCCTCGGAAAAACACAAGGTTGCATTTAGTGGGCTTGGAGAATGTCAGCAAACGTTAAATTTCATTCCAAAAGCAGATCATTCCATTCCATAATAATTAAAATATTGCATACAGGTGTCCTTGCGAGGGGCCAGTGCAAAAGAAATTACAAGGGATGCCCTCTTAGAGAAAGCTGCTCAAGAGAGAGCACTAAGAAGCGAGGCAAGGAAAGCCGCTTCAGCTGCTCAACTGATCCAAGTACTATCCTCATCCCATTGGTTTAATACTATTGCTATAGCATTTGATATTATGATGCTGTTGTACGTATAATATTTTTACTGGCTGCATTTTTTGTATTCTTAATTTTGTTTGACGATCCTATAATTTTCAAGGTTGGCTTTTGTAAACGACCAAATCGTGTTTTGTCTATCCTAAATGTGAGTCCTGGATTGTAGCCTCCTATGAGGCCACAGACAGTCCGTATTTTGAACCTCCACATTAAAACGCCTAAGCTTTTCCTCCTGATATGTTTGAGTCCGTGTCTCGTGCCAATTGTATTGCTATCGTAGTCCCTAAAAGCTTGGTAGTTCTGCTCCTGAGCTTGGTGATTATGTAAGAGGGATCCGTAGGGTCAATTGATAATGTGATGGACGCAACTGTCTGTCATGAGAAAACCAACCAGAGATAGAGTCGTCACTTAATTGCTTCTATTTCTGCTTCTATAATAGCATGGCCGGCCATTGTATTGGATTTTTAAAAAGACATAGTGGCAGTCTTATAAGGATGTATTTGGTCTTTCTATTTGGATCAATTGAGATACATGAGATTGCTTCTTTCTATGAGAGTTGATCCGATTGTTGAATTGAGTGCTACACTTGGAGAGTTAAGTTGAAAAATTATGTCATTGCGAGATGACTAGAGTGCACATTTGCAAATAGCCTGGGTTGATGTTGCTAACTTGCCATTGACCAATGTCTTTGCTCTATTTGGATGATTGGTTTTCTCCTTAATTGCTTCTATTTCTGCTTTTATAATAGCATGGCTGGCCATTGTATTGGAGTTTCTACAAGACGTAGCGGCAGCCTTATAAGGATGTATTTGATCTTTCTATTTCGATAAATTGTGATACATGAAATTGCTTCTTTCTATAAGAGTTGATCCGATTGTTGAATTGAATGCTACAATTGGAGAGTTGAGTAGCACAAGTATGTCATTGTGACATGACTAGAGTCCACTTTTGCAATTAGCCTGAATTTATGTTACTAACTTGCCATTGACCGATGTCTTTGCTCTGTTTGGATGATTGGTTTTCTCCTTCCCTTTTCTTTTTTTTCTATGTCAACATCTAAAGCGCATTAATTGTCCTCAGCGTGTTTGGAGAGGTCGCAATGCTGCTTGCAAAGCTGCAGACAGCTTTCGTGCAGATTGGGATGCATATGTCACTAAGGAACAGGCCTTGTATAAGAATGGTGCATCTATGCAGTCGCTGAGCAATTTTATTCTCCGGCCATTTCTCTACTTCAGTGGAAATCATCGATTCTGCTTACACACAGTCACTAGAACTAATGGAGATCATGAGAGATTTGTGACTTGTTTTACAATCCTGCTGCAAAGTATCAGCTCTTCTGGTATGGCTCAAGCTTAGTGATTGAGTAGTGTGAATATGTGATATGTATCCTCAGTTTTTTTGCTTGGTAAACAACATTGTTGCCCTACTGATCTATATGGGTCTTGTGCAGATTCTGATAATAATTACTGCAGTTTATCCATTGGTTCGAAGGAACAGCAGAGCATATGGTTCTATCAAGTCCGCAAACTTGTAAGGTTATGTTGTACAGGCCTCATTGAGGTATCGATCAGGAGCAGTTCTGAAGAGGCTGTGCTTGCAAGTTTAGCTGTACGCTTATTGGTGTCTTTGACAGATGCAAATTTGTGGAGGTGTTTTGATGAAAAAGAAAGAAAAGCACAGGCAGGACCGGTTGTTCGGCGTCTTGTAGAGTGGATTGCACAGGGACATGCTGATCTCTATCCTGCATTGCGTGTGTACATTCTTCAGAGTTGTCCTTGTGAGTATGAAGACACTGGCCAATCTCAACAACTTCAAAAGGAGAGGTTGTTTATCACAACAAGTGCTATGACTGTAGCTCTGCGGCCCTTGCAAGCACTACCTTGTCAGGATGACGAAGGAGAGAGCATTGTGAATATTCATTCAGGTGTAAATGAAAGACATAGGAGTGGAGCAAGGAAAGCTTCAGAGGCTTTTTGTACATACATTCTCACTATCCCCTTCATCACACGACGCCTGCCTGCTGCCATCTTGCCTGCTTTACAGCACCCCTCAGTTTTCACACCCTGTCTTGAAGCCATGGCGGTAACCTTCTATCTTTAAGGTCTCGCTTTGTGAATTTGTGTTTTGTGCTTTACTCCATGTATTTGTTGGATCCTTGCTTAGACTAGATTGATGATGATAGGCCTGTTGGAGATCTTACACTTGCCTTTTGGATTTCAGAATGTACACTGTTTATAATTTCAAGCAGACTTCATTTTCTGATTTCTTTTCATAATTGTCACCAAATTTCCTTTCAATCTGGAAGTTGTGCTTTGAATTATAAATTTACTAAGGTATTTTTTTTTCCACAAGGTCATGCGCACTAGTTAGTCAAATGTATCCATGTGGCAATGCCAAACCATCTCTACATGTTGAGCCTGCGCTCAATTTTTACGTGATGTCATGAGAGAATAACTTTCAATTGTCACGATTTTTATTCAGACACTAGACTATGATTCTCACATAGGTTAGCAAGGAGCTCTTCCCAGCAGCAATGTGGTTTTGGAGTTGTAATACAATAGATATCATAAACTATGACAGGGCATGTTGCAAATGTTATGCTTATTTTGCACATTGAAAACTTACATTGTTTATTCAAGCAGTTGTTACCTACTCAAACCTTATGTGATTTGTTATCGAAAATTTCCTTTAATATCAAAGCTGTAAGGTTTGTGCTAATGAATATATGCCAAGATTACATGCAGCACAATCATCAGTTGGTCGCTATGAGACATCCTTGCAAACCAAACCATCTTACAGAGACTGCTGTCCGAAGCAGCCTTTGACTGAAAAAGCACTTGAATTTCTGCCCTTACCCTTTTCATGGGTGGTGAATTCCTGATCATTGCCATGCATAGAGGTTCGTTCCTCCTGCAACAACAAACTCACTAACTCCTCCCTCAAAGACAAAAGTCAGAGAACTATGAAAAGTCAGGTAGGTCTCTGGCAATGATGACAATTCCTTGAAATTAGTTCCTTCTCAGGACTGACTTCATTAATATTTTAGGAGCTGCTCCCTAAGATCCTGGATCTTTGTAAGACAATCAGCCATGCTATCATGTTCATGCATCTCCGAATTCTCAAGCTCCTTCTTGAGAAATCAACTCTTGCCTTATTCTTTGCCTGATACATGGTCTCAAGAATCTCCCATGCGGGGCGGGCAAGAGGAGTGTGGTTTTTCCCTAATCATGACACAAATTAATTCCAAGGAGCACTGTCCAGGATATTCTATTACTATAGACTGCATAGAGACTTTTTGCAATGTTTCAGGCTCCTTGAACAATCATTCTAAAACAGGATAATTCCTTTTATTAAACAATGATCAGCCTCTACTGGCAGCTTAGGGTTGCACAAAGTTTGAAAAAGGAACAGTGTGTAAGAAATCCCAGTATTCTAATATGATTAGTGTGCTAAGGAGCAGAAAGGAGACTATAAGATAGCAGAGAACAAGAAATTATGTTGCCTGAAATGTCTGGAGTGTGTCATCCATACAACGAGGCCTCCTTTATATAGAGAGTGAAGAGCCACACATGAAAAAAGGTGTGCTTCAAAAGGTATGTGCATGAAGAGGTGTGTACCCGTTGTGAAGGATGTGCCCCTTAATGAGAGGGTACATAACAATGATACAAGTAGTAGTGTCCTCTTCATAAATGTATGCCTCTTGTGGTCACTGGGAATGACTTCAGTGGCTTCTGGGTGAAGAGAGAGGTGATAGCTTCTGGTGAGGATTGGAGACTTGTTTTCCACTTCCTGTGTAAGCATCGAGAGACTAGGAATATATATATTTCTATTCCCACCTCTACTGTAACGGTTTTCTGAGTTGTCCTTTTGTACTCTCTACTTTTGAATGAATATATTACTTTTTTTGGGAAAAAAGAGTACTGAATTATAGACGGGGATGCAATGTCTTTGTGAGTGTGTGTCCAAATAGAAAATCATTGCAGATTCACATGTTATAATTTGGTGGTGTGCTCCTTAGTATGATAATTGAACAAGTTCCAAATTTAGGGAATAATGCAAAATTATAAAATTTTTGTCATTTGGATGGCACTTGCTCAAGAGCAGGACTTAATCTATTCGCAGGGTATTGCAGAATTCAATGATCAATCTGCATGGAGCTGAAACATGCATCTCACATTTCAGAAGCACAGGCCAACAAACATATGTTGGCATACATTGTGGAGACATTCCATCATCAGCATGGGCTTTGGCTAACATTGTGACTCTGGCCTCAGGCCCCTGTAAGAAATCGAATGAGGGATCAGAATTGCCTGGTGAGCTTGTGAAAGGGTTGGCAAGTGAGGGATATGTAAGGGCAGTTTGCGCTTTGTTAGAGCAGATAATGCCATGGGTTGAAGGTTCGCGGATGAGACTGAGATCAGATGAAAAGGACAACATTGATGAGTATGCTTTGCACAGTAATGGGTCTTGTATAGCTCACAGTCCTAATGAGTCTTTGATTGTGAGAAGGCAATTGATAGGACAGTTCGAACCACTGTTACAACAATGGCATTTGAAGCAGCTGCTGGACCGAATTCCAAGAAAATGCACAACATTAGACGCATGCAAAGATAATGCTGATTTGGGATTAGTTACAGAGGATTCTATTTCCACTGGTTTGAAGCTTCCAAATGTTGCAAGATTCTATGCCAGTCTTCTAATTATTTTCTCAGTATTAAATGACGTTGGGGGCCCTTGCCCTCTATTGAATTTGTTGGCATTCACACCAGGTTTTCTGACTCGACTGTGGGAGTGGCTTGATGAGACACTTCAACTAACACAATTATCTGGTGGAAATGATGTAATAACTGGAACTATGGTAACAGATTCCAACACACATCTAAACAAAGCTGGCACTCATCAAAAGGATGACAAATTTGGTGGAAATCTGAGTTCCAGGTGGGCTTCCACACTGTCAAGGATCAAAGGAAAGGCATCTAGTGCTGATGCAATTGATGCGGAGAGGGTGCTTTTGGAAAGAAAAGTTTGTGGACAAGACTTGGCGAGCAAGACTTGGGACATCGAAATGCTGAAAAGAGGGCCAGGAGGCATACCCAAGGAAGCCTTACCTGCTCTTTTACTTTTCTGTGCTACATATGGGCATCTGCTTATGATACTTGATGATGAAGAATTCTATGAGCGGCAGGTCAAATGTGGTTTTGTTTATTCATGCGGCATAATTTTGCCTTTCAAAATTTTAATGGGACCTTGCCCTTACTTTTGTGTTGCTAATATTTTTTCTTTAGCATTCCTGTGCTGAAGTTCCATGAATCTTTTGATGGTAAACAGGTGCCATTCACACTGGAACAGCAAAGAATCATTGCAGCTTCTCTTAACACTATGGTGTATAATGGGTTTTTTTCTACTTCAAAACAGCAGTCTATATATTTGATGGAGGAATCTACAAAATGTTTACACTCTCTTTATGGAAGAGATTGTAGGCGTAGCTTTTGCCAGCCAAGCTTGTGGCTTGCTCCTGCAGCGGCCAATCGTCCTCCCATTGCAGCGGCAGCAAGAGCTTATGAGGTGGCTGCTGCTTCATCCAAGGTGGGGGAGTTTTCACAGGCACCAGCCATAGGATATGTGCTGGCAATGATTCCTCATGTCTTTCCTTTTGAAGAAAGGCATGCTTCTAACCTTTGGAAATCTATGTGTGTGTGTGTGTGTTTCTCTTTTCTGGCTGGGGGCACTTTCTGGTCCTGACATTTCTGGCAGTGCATAAATTTAACATAGCATAAGCCTATTGCTTCAGCCCATTGAGGCTTGTTGGAGTTATTTTCTCTTGATGTACTTTGTCCCATAGGCCCACGAGGCCTCCGAGGATGTTAATATATCTTTATTTCTTTCTCACCTACTCACTTGGAAGCCCCTTGCTTTCTCTCTCTCTCTCTCTCTCTCTCTCTCTCTCTCTCATAGATCCATCGTCTCTTGCCTCGAGGTCTGCTGCAATCGTCTCTGCAAGCGTGCAATCGAGCTGGCAATTGTCTACGAGCCTCGAGGTTTGCTGCAATCATCTGCCGTTGGAATTTGGTGAATTTGGGGCTACGTAACTGCCCCCGCTCAGCCCCTCCCTCACCCGCTCAGCCTCTCCGCCTCAGCCCCCCCCCCCCCCCCCTTCTCACCCGCTCACCCCTCCGCTCAGCCCCCCCGCTCACCCCTCCGCTCACCCCCTCGCACTCGCAGCCCCCGCTCACCACTCGCTCACCCCTTGCACCCCTCCTCTCACCCCTCCGCTGCCCCCCCGCTCACCCCTTGGAACCCCCCCCCTTCACCCCTCCACTCAGCCCCCGCAGCCTCCCCGCTCACCCCCCTCCCTCAACCCTCCCGCTCACCCCCTCGGTCAACCCCGCCGCCCACCCCCTCGCGCCCCTCCTCTCACCCCCCCGCCCCCCCTCGCACTTGCAGCCCCGACCCCCCCCCCCTTTAAAAAAAAAAAAAAAAAAAAAACGCAGCCCCAACCCCCTTTTTTTTAAATAAAATAAATTATAAATTTATAACCCCAACTTTTCTTTTTTAATTTTAAATCTCTCTTCTCTTTGTCTGCCTGTCTCTCTCTCTCTCTCTCTCTCTCTCTCTCTCTCTCTCTCATCGCACATTGGCAGCGCTCGCCATCTCCCGCTTTTCAATGTTGCCAGTTTCCCGTAAATTAAGCATGGCCGACACCGTCGAGCATGTTACAGAAGCAGCAACAACAGCAACATCAATGGCCGCCACGACCGATATGCTGCACTATAGTAGAAGAGGACTTGCATCTTCTTCAAAGGACAGCGCAGTGCCTGCACTTGCCGCACTCCCAGTTGCAGGTACACCGGTTTCAGCTCCACTATCTCATCTTCCGCCCAGCGCAGTGCCCGCACTTGCCGCACTCCCAGTCGCAGGTACACCGGTTTCAGCTCCATTATCTCATCTTCCGCCCATAGCTACTTTGTACCCGCAGTTTTTTTCACCCCTCCCCTCTCAGGTTTCTTCTTCTCCTACCCCTTCTCCACCCTTTTTGCTCCCCCTCTCACAGCCCTCTGTCACCTCTTCCCCCCCCTTTGTTGCCTATTTTACCTACTTTGCCAGAGGCTCCCTCCTCCTCATCCTCTCTACAGACTTTACCCATCCCCTCCTCTCCATCCCCGGTACCCGCTTTCTCTCCCCCTTTCCAGCCTTCTCCTTCATCCCCGCTACCCACCTTACCGGTTTCCCCCCTTTCTCCCTTTCTTTCTCCTTCCATGCCTTGTGCTGTTTGTCCTTGCCGCCACATCCTACCAAAGCTTCAGCACTTTGAGACCCACCTCCGAGCTGTCCTTCAGATGCTTCACAGGAAGGACGAGACCATTGCTCTACTTACAGCTCAGGTTGCATCTCTTGTTGATCGAGTGACACAGCAGGATCGAGAGATCTTGTCTATTAGGACAGATCTTCAGGTCTTACAGGCGACTCATAGGACTCTTGCTGGAGAGATTCATGGACACACAGAGCGAGTGCAGCAGATCGAGACTCGCGTTCAGCACATAGACACATCTCCCACTACAGCAGTAGCAGCGGTTGAGGAGCGTTTGACCTCCCTTCAGACAGAGGTCCAGAGAGCCACAGAGTGGGTGGATGTCGTCCGCCGTCAGCCATCACAGCCTCAGAGATCGACTGTATCAGCTACATTGGCCGAGTCACAGCAGAGGGCCACAAAGGCCCTCAACATTCACATTCGTGGTATCTTGCCCTCGGCGACAGAGTCCACGATGACACAGGCTGTGACCTTTGTCTCTCAGACACTGGGAGTACAGGATCATGGCATAGTAGGATCATATAGAGTCGGGAGGGATCGAACTAGAGAGCAGCCCCTCATTATCAGATTCAGAGATGCCCAGGCACGTCTAGCTGCCCTCAGGAGGAGAGGGACACTCAGAGACCACCCACAGATTTCCATGGACGAGGATCTGACTCAGATACAGGTTGAGGAGCGCAAGGCGTTCATGCCTCAGAGAGATGCAGCCCGAGCTCAGGGCAAGTGGACAGTGATCAGGGATGGCAGACTCATCACAGGCACTTTGAGGCGTGCTCCCACAGTGCTTAGAGATGACAGACCAGCAGATATAGCCCCATCTCCACCTCCTGCTATGACCGCTTGATGGGACAGGGCCCATGGGACACACCACCCGTCAGATAGTCTACGCATCGCTGTATGGAACTGCAATGGTTCTTTTACAGCACAGCCAGGCAATCTACGGGGGGCATTCTTTGGGAGAGATATCATCTTTTTCACGGAGACACACGAGAGTCCAGAGAGACCTTTGCCACGAGTGACAGGGTATACATGGAGATCTGCCCTCAGGCAGCACACTCGAACATTTGGAGTGAGAGGATCTGGAGGAGTGGCCATTTTGTACAGAGAGCATCTCGATCGGATCATCACAGTGGAGAGAGCGGATTCACATGCCCGATTCTTGTGGGTACGCATTTGCCGCAGAGCCCCTCAACGAGATCTTTTTATTGCAGTTTGCTACTTCCCCCCGGCGCAGTCGATCTATTCTTCCACTGGAGCAGGCCAGTCCATATTTGAGGATCTATCAGCAGACATTGCAGATTTTTCACATCGCGGAGAAGTCATCCTTTTAGGAGACTTCAACGCGAGGACCTCAGACAGACAGGCTCTCACTTATGACTTCATGGAGGATCCGGTCATACTCCCAGCATTTCATGATGATAGCCTCTGTCGGACTTCATCAGACTGCACAGTACAGCCCACAGATCAGGGACGTCAGTTACTGGAGCTCCTCACCTCGCACAGTATGGTCATTTATAAAGGCTTGTCCAGGTGGCCACAGTCTTCCATGCCTACATTCTCTTCTGCTTCTGGGCGTGGTACTAGCGTGATCGACTACATCATAGGTCCCCCGACTCTAGTCCCTTCCATCCATAGCCTTACTGTTAGCCCCTTCATGCCCTCTGCCGACCATGCACTCATCCACTTTACTTTGACTAATGTCTCCCATGACCCACCCCCCCCTCGTTATCATGACCGCCAACCCTATTACGAGGTTCATTTCGACCACCAGTTCGATGATGTATATAGCCAGAACCTCAGCCGCCTACTCCGTCCTCATCTATTAGATGCTCTACCATCCACGCAGGACCGGTGGGAACTTGTACATACTTCACTCGTTTCTGCCGCTCACATGTCGTTCCCTGCCAAGTGTCATTCGTCTAGTCCCCCACCGGTTGGTCTTGTTCCTTACAACGGTTGGTATGACGAGGAGTGTAAGGAACTCCGCAGGAAACTTCACCTTGAGACCAAGGAGAAGTCTCCCCTCCTTGCCGAAACCAAGAGAGACTACAAGTGGTTGGTTAGGCGCAAGAAACGCCAATTTCTAGCCCGGAATGAGGAGGAGCTGAGAAGCTTGCTTTTCAGCTGTGACTCCAAGGAATTCTGGAGAAAATTCCTCCGCTCGAAGTCTCAGAGCCCCCTCACAGATCCACGTGTCTGGTATGCATACACTTCAGCTCTATACGATGTTCCAGATCAGCCAGCCATCGATTTATCCCATTCCCCTAGGCCAGCTTCATCTAGTCTCTTCACACCAGAGAGTGTCCGTGCAGCAGTCCACCGATTGAAGAATGGGAGAGCTAAGGATCATGATGGATTGCAAGCGGAGTATGTAATCCATGGGATTGATGCCTTAGATTTTGTTCTTTCTCGTCTCTTCAATGAGTCTGTTTGTACAGGCCTACCACAGTCTTGGTTAGGCAATACCATAGTACCTATCCACAAGTCGAGGGACCCTATGGAGCCGTCAAATCACAGGACCATCATGATTGGCCACGTTATGGCCAAGATCTATGCATCAGTTTTGGAAAGCTGTATAAATGACCATGCCGAGATGACAGGACTCAGAGCCAGAGGGCAGGCTGGATTTCGCAGGGATCATTCGACACTTGACCACATCCTCACACTCAGGGCACTGGTAGAGGAGGCGAAGTCACGAAGGCAACGGCTTTATTGTTGCTTCGTGGACTTCAGGAAGGCATTTGACACAGTTCCGCGATTCAGATTGTTTCAGAGGATTCGCCAGATGGGCTTCAGTGGAGAGATACAGTGGGCTGTCATGGCTTTGTATGAGAGGGTCACTGGTCGGGTTCGGACACGTGAGGGGCTCTCAGAGGAGGTATGCAGCACGATTGGGGTGAAGCAGAGTTGCCCGCTCTCTCCTACTCTCTTTGGATTATATATTGATGAGCTAGAGATGTTTATACAGATGACAGGCGGTGTGGGCTCTACTCTCTCAGGATCCTCCATTCCTATCCTCCTGTATGCGGACGATGTGGTTCTCATTTCCTCTACTGCTCAGGGCCTCCAGGCACATATTGAGGCACTCCACAGGTTTTGCCAGGACAGGGGGTTGACCGTAAACCTTGGCAAGACCAAGGTTATGGTTTTCAACACCTCTGATCGTATTTACAGCACGGATGAGTTTTGCTTCACATATGACGGACAGCCCATTGAGCTTGTTAGAGAGTACACTTATTTGGGGGCAGTTTTCATGCCTCCACCCTGTGGATATACATATGAGATGGTTTGTAGACGCCGCAGGATCTTGTTACATAGGGGACGTACTCGTCGCTTCATCTCCAGACGATCCAGGATGATGGCAGCTTTTCGGAGGAGACTTACTCATGGAGATCTCGCCCCACCAGCCGCTCACCTCACCTTTGCTCAGATTTGTACTCTCATAGCAGGAGGCAGAGTCGATGGACAGGATTTCCAGTATTATTTTGGTTCTCAGACTCCGTGACACCTGGACTTGTATCTTTGCATTGGCATATTGTACTCATCCCCCCATTTTGCACCTAGGGGCGGTTTCCTTGCATCTAGTTTACTTTGTATTTAGGCTCAGATTTGACATTATGTACTTTCACTTGCATTGTATTGCGTAGCACTTAGATGATATTCGACGATGCCTCTTCTTTGTGGCACGTTGATTTTGTGCTATCTTGTATGCAGAGTTCTTGATGTCCCATGGGCCCATTTTGGCCTTTAGTGGACAATAATACACTTTCTTTCTTTCTTTCTTTCTATATATATATATATATATATATATATATATATATATATATATATATGTATGTATGTATGTATGTATGTATGTATGTATGTGTAGAAAGAAAGATATATTCACGTCTTCGGGGGGCCTTGCATGCCTATGAGACAAAGTACAATCAGAAGAGTAATTCATACAAGCAACGGCGGCCTGAGGCCAAGGGCTTGCTAGGGCCCTTGCTGAGTGCTATACTCAGAAGCTCAAAAGATCAATCCTCAAAACCAATAGTCACAATACAAAACTGGGTGCCATGGCGGCTCTTTGGTGGCATGAAAATATATCTCATATTTGTACTTGTCGAGTCATCTCTCTTGTTGTGGAGAGAATGAAAGAAAGAAAGAAAGAAAGAAAGAAAGTCTATTAATGTCCACGGGAGACCAACAGGTCTATGGGACAGCAAAAAACCATCTAGTACATTTGCTTTAGGGAGGGCACATGGCAGCTCCCAGGGAGTGCAAAAGCAACCCCAATTATTTAGAATACCTACATCATAGTCTGAAAAAGTAATCAGCCATACATCAGTTTAAGACTGAGAGTCTTTTGGTTTGAATTTAAACTCTTTGATTAGTGCAATGCCTTCACGATAAACTGCCCATTTTCCATCCTTCCTAGCAGCGCTGACTTTAGCTAATTCCATTGCCTTGTTCTTCAATTGAGCTTGTGTAAGTTCGTCAGCATATCTTGATCCCTTTCAACTTGTAAGATTGTCGAAGAAGCTTGATCCGTAAATCTCGCGACTTAAGTGTAAGAATAGCATGTCCTTTGGAGTGCCGAATATTAGTTGCCTTGTCATCATCATCATCATCATCATCATCATCATTATCATCATCAACCTTCCATTCAATATTAGGCATGGCTGCTTTGACATGTGCTAAAGTCTCATTGAAAGAGTCATCATCTTTGAACCATCCCTTAGGGAGCCTCCCCACTCTAATCTTCAATGCATTATCACGTTTGGCTTCGTGTTCTTTGATCTCTTCTTGGATATCAGTCTTGTTTGCCTGTGTCAAACTCCTCTATCACTTCTTTCTTGATTGATTGTACTTCAGTATGGACCATATCTTTGATTGTAGGGATTGGTTGAGGAGTAGGAGGAGAAATCTTACAGGAGTTCACAACCTCAGTAATTACTGCTTGCTTGCTAGGTCCCTCTAGAACTTGAAGTCGAGCTTTTACTTCTGCCAACTCAAGCCTTAACTCTCTGACTGCTTGTTACAAATAATAAATATGTTCATGTTGTCCAATGATAGGTCGTTTGGACCCTTCTTGCTAGTAATTGTGTGCATACGGAGAGGGTGTCATGGCTGCAACTGTAGAGTACCGAGTCTTGATAGTTGAGGGGGATTTGGAGGAGAGGGTAGGCCATTCCATATTGGCTATTTCTTTAGAACTCCCTAGTTGAACCTAACCCCCGAGTTGGGCTGGGGGTTTAGCCCAACTTGGGGTTAGAGACCCTAGGAGCTTGCTGCGAGAAAGTATGGGTGGTACGATGGATTGGTACGGGATGTATGGAAAGGGTACAGAGAACTATATGGGGTTGTACAACGAGTTGTACGGGGGGTTTGGAACTGTACGGAGAGTGCACGACGAGCTTTACGGAAGGGTTGCGGCTTTATGGAGGGGTTACGGAGCTGTACGGAGGGGTTACAACTGGCTGTACGGAGAGCTGTACGGTGGGCTGTACGGAGGGGTAACGGAGAGCTGTATAGAGGGGTTATGGAGCTGTACGAGTGAGAGAATTAGAGGGAGAGAATGTAGTGGACCTTCAAAGAGGAAATAGAGAGAGGTGGGAGGTGGACTGAGGAAGAGGCGAGTATGAATGAGAGTATGAGAGAGAGAGAGAGAGAGAGAGAGAGAGAGAGAGAGAGAGAGAGAGAATTTATTACAGTCTACAAGAGACCAAAAGGTCTTTCAGACTGAAAAAACCCGGATATAGTAGAAAAAATTGATGAGTGGAGCTACTAAAGCAGGCATTTCATCCCAAAACCTAGTCATATTAGCTATAGACTGAGAGTCTTTAGGTTCCGATGTGAACTCCCTTACGAGAGCCTTGCCTTCATGGTAGATGGCCCACTTACCCTCCTTTCTAGTTTCCTTTACCTTTGCTAACTCCATGGCCGTTTGTTTCAATTGCTGGGAGGTGAGCTTCTCAGCTACCCATAGCTTTGTGCCTTTGAGAGTTTTGGATTTACAATAGAGTTGCAACCTACCTTCTCTAGTTAGGAATGTGGGTTTCCAATGTGGCCAAGTATATCGTGTAATCGCAGCGAGACCTACTTAAAACCTTTGTGCGAGGCATATGCGTATGCACCACAGAGAGGAAGACAGGGATTAGGGCTAGAGAGAGAATGTAGATGGCACCAGATTGGGTCTCTGTACCGACTTAGGGCCCCCTTCCCCAAATAGTGAAGAATTTGCTTTATAGCTGGAGAACTGCAAAACATACAAATGACACTCCTTCAGAGAGCAGGGATGCAACTCTGAGGATGGCCCTTCGACACTGAGAGCTGACCGAGGACTGCTTGAGAAGCAACCTAATCTCAACCAAGACCAACGCTACCCACACAGTAGATGTAGACACTGTGCAAGGCTACTAAAGAGGCTTGTACTGTCCATGCAGCAGAGCTGCGTGAGTGAGAGAGATGACGGGAAGACGGAAATCTGGGATATGGAGCTAAAGAGATCTATATGAAAGCTGAGTGAAATGAGCTGAAAAGAGAGCTGTGTAAACTGTAAAAGAAAACTGCAAATAGCTAGCGAAACAACCACCAAACCTCCCTCCGTTCGCTGGTCCAGATTCCGGCTGAAGTGCTGCGTATACCTCCCAAGGTCAGGCTGAACTGAGCTGCTAAGGTTTGCTGCTGTTCAGGGCTAGATCTGGAGGGTACAGGGGCTGCCCTTAGGGCTGGCTATGAGCTGAGGAAGGCTGAAGGCTGAGTGAGGGGAAAGGAGGGCCAAGGGCCCCTCATATAGGGCTGGGAACCAGCCAACCTTAGGCCACCAAAACTGACTGGCTGGTCGGTTTTGGCCGACCCTTGCCTATAAAACTAGCCCCTTTTGGGCCATTTCAGGAAGTCCTTGGGGTCTGCCTATGCAGAGTGCCCCACTTGCCCTCCTTCCACATTGCGTGCTGCCCTTGGGGGTCCCTTCTGGGGTTCCTATCATGTGCTGGCACTCAATCTTACTAATGCAAATATCTGAAGATGCGTTTTACAGCCTGCCAATGTGTTGTCTTTGGGCTGTGCATATCTCTGCTCACCTGAGATACTGCATATCAAATATTGGGCCTGGTATTGTAGAAGTATATGAGGCATCCAACAGCCTGGCTGTAAAGTGTGACATCCACTGATTCACTTGCATCATACATAGTAAGCTTCAGCCCCGGCTCCATGGGAGTGGCAATAGGCTTACAATCATGCATGTTGAACCTATCCAAGAGTTTCTGCACATACTTGGATTCAGACATAACGATGCCACGCTTATCTTGTATAAACTGGATCCCCAAATAAAAATTTAACATGCCCAAATCTGTCATGTCAAATTCAACTTTCAACTCAGGTTTGAAATCTGCAATTATATCCTCATTTGACCCTATGAGTGGCATGTCATCTACATAAAGAATGATGACCAAAATATCCCCCCCATCCTTCTTGATGTAGAGGGTGCTTTTCATAGGACTATTGTGTAATCCCTTACTTGCCAGGAATGCATCTATCTTGGCATACCATGCACGTGGGGCTTGTTTCAGCCCATATAAAGCTTTGTTAAGCTTGCAAACCTGAAGTGCATTGCCAGAAAGTTCAACTCCAGGAAGTTGCTTGACATAAATCTCTTCCTGCAAGTCCCCATTAAGGAAAGCTATTTTTATGTCCAACTGATGGACATTACACACAAAATTTGCAGCCATTGCAATAACTGACCGTATGGTGGTCATCCGAGATGTAGGAGCAAAGGTCTCCTCATAATCTACGTCCTTCTTCTGTGCATAGCCTTTGGCAACTAGCCTTGCCTTGTACTTGGCAATAGACCCATTGGGCTTCCTTTTCACCTTGAAAACCCACTTGGTACCAATGGTATGCTTACCTAGTGGCAAATCCACAACATCCCAAGTCTGAATTTTCTCTATGGACTGCAACTCATTATGCATGGCATGCATCCAATGCACATTATCCTTTGCTGCTTCAAAAGAGTCAAGCTCCTCTTCATCAAGAAGAGTCCCTGCATAAGCTATCTCAACTGAAAGAGCCCCCCATGCGTTCCTTACTGCACTACGAGTCCTGCCAAGCAATGTGGCCTCAAGCCGACTCTCCCTGAGAGTCTGTAGCAACCAATTCAGACTGTTTTGGCTGCGTGTATCTCTTGAATCTCTTGCATGACAACTTCATCCACCCCTGAGGTGGTACAAAATCAGCCGGTGGCTGAATCGGGGCATGTGGATCTGGAGGATGTTGCTGTAAATTCTGATTTTCAGCGGGGGAACCAAATGCTATAGGAAGCATCCCCTCAAACACATCATTTGAAGAAGCTGGATCTGAAATTCAGCATATGTATGTGCTGAATGTTCAGAAAATATAACATCTCTACTAACAAAATCTTTACGTGTAGGAGGATTGTAGAGACGATAGCCTTTGCTTTGTGAACTATATCCCATAAAAATGCATTTAAGTGCCTTATCTAACAACTTGTGTCGAAACTCCATAGGCACGTGGGCATATGCAACACAACCAAAAACTCTGAAATGGTCCACTGAAGGCTTTCTCTCATGCCATGCCTCATAGGGAGTGATTTGTCTTCAAAGCCTTTGTGGGAGCTCGATTCAAAATATAGTTGGCACACATGAGGCCTTCCAAGCCAAAACCTAGGAGGCAACTTACTTGTAAGCATGCATCTATCCATCTCCATGGCAGTGCGATTCTTCCGCTCAGCTTTGCCATTCTGTTGAGGTGTAAGCCGTACTGCAAGTTGATGCGTGATACCTTTTCCTTAAAAAATGCCTCAAATTCATGAGACATATACTCTCCCCCTCGATCTGTGCGAAGTGTGTGCACATTGAATCCTGTCTCATTCTCAACCATAGCCACAAAGTGTGCCAAACACTGCTAAGTCCGCATACTGTGTTTTCATAGAGTCAAGGTATTTCCCTTGAATCTCTAGTACAATGGCCTTTCTATTGTCTGAATGGAGGCTTTCTTGCTTAGGTGACTGGGTTGTGTTTTCTAGGGACATATTCAATCATGTCCTCGAATTGTTGAAAGATTTGACTCCATCAGGATTGCTGATCGCTCCACTGGGAGGTGGGCATTGTCTGCAATCACTTTAAGGCTTGGTGGTCTGTCTTGACTGTGAAGGTCCATCCATAAAGGAACATCATCCTAAAGCCCATAATCACCTGTAGCTGCTCAAATCTCCTCCATTCTGTTGCTGAAAGATCACCACCCCAAAAAGGTGCCACATACATGGCAGTCGGCCTCATTAGAGTGTCGCAAAGCCAACACTTCGTTGGTGGATCGTGGAAGTACGCCTAGAAGCTCCGTCGCTCTAGTCGGACCAAAGCACCGTGCCCTCGTGTGAGTCGTGCTCTGGCTGCGTGGGTCATCGTGAAAATTGGCCTTGTGAAAACTGCACCCAAATATGTGCAGGACTGCACAATTTCCATTGGTTGACTCTGCTATGTCGGTGAGCACTGTGTAAGAGGTGTTGAAGATCATGACCTTGGTCTTCCCAAGGTTAACCATCAAGTCTCTCTCTCTCTCTGTAGAACACCTCTAGGGCATCTAGATGTCTCTGTAGTCCCTCTGCCGAAGATGACAGGAGGACTATGTCATCCGCGTATAGTAGAATTTGTATCATCAAGTTAACTAGTGGTGCTCTCTCGCCTCCTAGCCGGTCTATGAAAGATGTAATCTCATCAATGTAGAGCCCGAAGAGAGTCGGTGAGAGAGGGCATCCTTGCTTTACCCCGATTGTGCTCTCAACCCAGTCTGGTAGGCCTCCTGGGACACAAACTCTCCCTCTGATGGACTCGTATAGGCTCACCACTCCCTAGATCAGAACCTCTGGAATCTGCATATCCTATAGTCTCATGATCATGCAGGATCGTGGGACAGTGTCGAAGGCCTTCCGAAAGTCTACAAAACAAGCGTAGACTTTCTGGCGTCTCGACCTCGCCTCCTCAATGATAGTCCTTAGGGTGAAGATGTGGTCTAGTGTGGAGTGCTGTCTCCGAAAATCTGCTTCCCTAGATCATGTTGCCCATGTGCCTCTGTATGGCTGCTGATCTCCCTCTCTCAATGATAGTCCTCAGGGTGAAGATGTGGTCTAGTGTGGAGTGCTGTCTGCGGAAATCTGCTTTCTAGATCACGTTGCCCATGTGCCTCTGTATGGCTGTTGATCTCCCTCTCCAGTATCGATCCATAGATCTGGACCAGCTTATGGCCAATCATGAGAGTGTGATAGTTCCCAGTATCCATGGGGTCACCTGCCTTGTGTATCGGTACAATGGTGGTGGTACTCCATGAGGGTGGGAAGCCATGACATGGCGTAGTTGAATATCTGCGTTAGGAACGGAGCCAAAATTTCCTATCCATGATCGAAATGCTCGGTTCGTAGCCCCTCATGGTCTTGTGCTCTTCGGTTATGAAGCCAGCTGAGTGCAGCCCGCACATTCTATGCAGTGAACAAGTGGCAAGTGGTGGGCCTGGGCATAGTGGACATATCGGGTGGTGCTTGCATCGGAACATTATAAAGAGAGCATGCATAAGTGTGCCAAACACTTGGGTCTGTGATGGGGATAGGTGGCTTCCCCTCCGATAGAAGCTGGTGATCCTTGATGGGATATCTCAAGGTGTATGCCCCAGGCACACCTTGGTTTCTATGTGTGTGTGCTAGAGGCACAGTTAGGTGCTCATAAGCATTGTTAGGTGGTGGTAGAAGCCACATAGGATGATTGAGAGAATCTAGGAGCAGATTGAGGAGATGATTGTGGAGCTCAGAGGTCATCAGTGATGTCAGTGATCATGTAAGAGGTGCCTACTTAAGGACCTCACCTTTCTTCATTCCATAAGCAAGAATTCTCAGTTTGTGTTCACTCCATGCTTTCCTTTCAGTTTACCAACATGGTATCAGAGCCCTTTGATCCTCCAGCCCATTTGTGCCACATCATCTTCTTCTTCTCCATCTTCTTCTTCTCCATCTTCTGCTTCTTCATCTTCACCATTTCTTCCCTTTCTTCCCAAATCTTACTAAAGCTTGTTCTCCCTCAGTTCTCCGCCATTCTCCAAGCCCTTCTTGCTGGAGGTACCCCTCGTTTGGGCGAACTTCCACCTGCAAGCAATTGAAAAAAAAATGTCTTTGCTGGCTGCCATTCTCCAAACAGCGCATTTTTTCGTCATTTTTCTGTTGCAAAATACTCCCTGCCTGTTGCACCATTGCTCGAGCCCTCTTAGGAGTAGATGGGCGACTTCAAGACGAACATTTTGAGTCACTTTGCAGCCCATTTGGTTCAGTAACGAAGGAGAAAACGTCAAAACACAACATAGGCACACTACATCATTGTGGTGGCCACTGATTACTTTACAAAATGGGCTGAAGCTAAAGCAATCAGAAAGGCAGATGCCAGAAGCATAGCCAGATTCTTATATGAAAATGTGATCACCCGATTCGGATGCCCCATTGAAATTGTGTCGGATAGAGGCACACATTTTTTCAACGAGGTAATCCAAGAACTTGTCTGGCTTTATGGTCATATACCAGAGAAGATCCAGCACAGAGGTTGGGCGAAATGGCGCACTGTTTTGCCCGGGGGAGTTGCTGCAGGCTGAAATCTTCTTAATATTTGGTCCTTTCCCATCTTGTACAGTTGTCCTTGAATGAGTTGATAGGGTGCAACCTTTAGAATTAGTTTCCTGGCATCTACTGCTTTCATTTCAGGGGGTGGTCTTCCTGTTATTTAGTACCCAATGATATCTCCACAGCACCCTGGAACAGCATCTATTTGAAATAGTGTGGCATCTGGTAAGTCGTCTTCTACTCCAGTGGCTTCTTCTCCTGACTTGACATGAGACATGTGATCGGTAACGTAGTGTTGGCCACCCTTGCGGACCACTATTTTGAAGTTGAATTCTCGAAGCAAGAGGAGCCATCTAGTTATTCTTCCTGTTGTACACGGACAGTTCACAAGATAAAGCAATGTAGTGTTGGGCACCTTTGCGTGGCGTTCCTGTACTGCTATGCGTAGGCTTGGCATTACAAATTCTAGTGGAACCATAGCTTCAAGGTTCTTTTGCTTCAGAAAGCCCTCTTTTCTTTGCTTTGAAGAGTGAGATACAAGCCCTCCAAGTTTAGGCCTCTGTTTTGGACAGTTTTGACAAGGTTGTGAGTGTGATGCTACATTAGATGCTACTTCAGCATTTCTGAGGTTTTAAAGTTTTGAAAAGCATCAGTACAACTGTGGCTACAACTTTCTTTTAAGTTGCTATACCTGGATTTGCTTGGAAAGCTTTCATTTAGCCACCTCTGTGAAGCATGTAAGTGAAAGCATCATTGATTTGTAGTATGAAATTTGGTCACAAGTCTTTGCTACATTAAATGCTTATACTTTGAAGCTTTTCAGTTGTTTTTCTAGCCTTGTAAGAGAGAAGACACTGCCCAATTCTTGGGTTAGACCCTCTCATGGCTACCATCTTGAATATGGATAAGTTCAATGGTAAGGGCTTTCACACATGGCAGATGAAGGTTGAATTTGCATTGATGAGGGAAAACCTCTGGGGGCTTGTCAAACCGGCTTCAACTTCTTCTTGAACAGCCTCCAATGCTGGAGAATCCTTAGCTTCGACACGCCCGGCAAGAGATCCTGCTAGAGAGGAAAAAGCCTATGGCATCATTGCTCTTGCCTTAGGAGATGATTATATTCATCACATCTCTGATTTGGAGTCTCTTTCAGAAGCTTGTCAGAAGCTTGATATTATTTTTGGTGCTAGCTCTCACATCTCAAAATTGTCACTTAAGATTGCTTTCTTTGAATTGAAGATGGTTAGTGGCATTCCTTTGGCTACCCATGTCAATTACATGCGGAGTCTCATGACTCAACTTGCTTCTATCAACTCTCCTATCACTACAGATGATGCAATGGCAGTGTTGCTTAAGAGTATGCCTGAAGATTATGATCATATTGTTACCACTTTGAAAAATCTTCCTAATCCTAATCTTGAAGGTCTTATCTCTGCTCTTCAAGAAGAAGAAAGGCACATGGAACTCCAGAAAGGCAATGACACAGCCTATGCCATAAAAATCCTGAAGGGCAAGTTTTCACCTTGCAATCATTGTGGGAAGACTAATCACCTCTCAAGAGACTGGTTCAAGATCAATCCATGCAAACACTATGGCAAAAACAATCATCATGAAAAGTTTTGTAGAGCAAAAAAGGAAGCAACTTCAAAGTCAGAAACTGCCAATCTACTTTCAGTTGATGTGCCTCCACAAGATGAGGCATCCTATGAAGATTATGCTTTTTGAATCATCTCCATGTATGCTCCCGATCTCTCTTTTTGTTGAGTCAAGGTACTCAGCCTGGATAGTCCTCCAAAATGAATGAAATAAACTATTGTGTGTTTTGTAAACACCTCTAGTCACCATATGATGTAGGCCATTTGTATGTGTTTTTGCTCCATGGTACCTCCTGCAGACATTGTGTGCATGTACATGTAGGGGAGATAACCGTTGGAAGGTCTTTTGTATCCCTTTTGTTTACTTCACTCCCTTGGGAACCCCTTGCTATCATGAGAACCTAGCCATAGATTTATCCTTGACCACCATGAGATGGCATGAGAAACCATCCTTGACATAGCCTGAGGCATTCCCTTGAGGGGAGGTATGATGGGATATCTCAAGGTGTATGCCCCAGGCACACCTTGGTTTCTATGTGTGTGTGCTAGAGGCACAGTTAGGTGCCCATAAGCACTGTTAGGTGGTGGTAGAAGCCACATAGGATGATTGAGAGAATCTAGGAGCAGATTGAGGAGATGATTGTGGAGCTCAGAGGTCATCAGTGATGTCAGTGATCATGTAAGAGGTGCCTACTTAAGGACCTCACCTTTCTTCATTCCATAAGCAAGAATTCTCAGTTTGTGTTCACTCCATGCTTTCCTTTCAGTTTACCAACAATCCATCTAGATATGCATGCATATTAGGCCGTGCTAACTCCTTTGTCAGCTAGTTGTATAATGCCAACCTCGGTAGTCTCCAACTAGGCAAAGCTCAAACCCTGTGAAGACATGTCCTTGTTTGAAAGATGGATCAAGTTGGAGTGGTGTAATAACAAACTCTACCACTACTATTTGGTGAGGAACGGAGGGCTTATGCCGAATCATCATGGACCCCATAATCACTTGTAGCCTCTCAAATCTTTGCCAGTTGGTCACCAAAAGATCACTCCCCAGGAAGGGTCTTGCAAACATGACCGTTGACCTCACTAATGTATCAAATAGCCATCCTTTCATTGAGGGGTCCTAGGAGTCGCTCTAGTGGGGCGGTCCTTGTTAAGCCATGCTCCGGCTACACGAATCATTGTGAAAGTTGGTCTCCTGAAGACTATCCCAAGGTAAGTGTATGACTGAATGGTTTGCACCGGCTCTCCTTGGTAGTCGAAGTTGTGTTGATGAATAACTACCTGTGAGGTGCTGAAATCGTCACCTTGGCCTTGCCAAGGTGACTGTCAAGTCTTTCTTCCTACAAAATACCTCTACGGCCTCTAGATGTCTCTCTAGATGTCTCGGTAGGCTTGCTGCTCCTGAAGAGGATATGTGAGTACATGAGTATATGTAACATCAAATCAGCAAGCAATGATCCCTCACCTCTTAGGCGATCAATGAAGGTTGTGATCTCATCAATGTAGAGCCCCAAAGAGTATATTGGTGAGAGGGGGCATCCTTGCTTCACTCTAATCGTGCTCTCAATCCAATCTGATAGGCCTCCATGGGCGCATACTCTCCCTGTGACTAATCATATAGACTTGTCACCCCCCAAATCATGTCTCTTGGGATTTGCATCTCCTGATGTCTCCTAATCTTGCACGACTGTGGGATTGTGTCAAAGGCCTTCTGAAACTCGATGAAGCAAGCGTAGACTTTCGGGGACCTTGATCTCACCTTCTTGATGACGGCCCAGGAAGATGTGATCAAGAGTACCTGTCCCAAAGCTTGTTGTCCTAGTGCCTCTATGTAGGAGATAATCTCTCTCTCTAGGATTCATCCATATATGTTGGCCAATGTGTGGCCAATCATGAGAGTATGGTAGTTCTGAGTGTCCATGGGATCCCTTGCTTTGTGTATGGGCACGATGGTGGTGATACTCCAAGCAGGGAGGAAGCCTTGGCATACGTCGTGATTGAACATTTGCACTAATATTGAGGCCAAGGCCTCTTTTCCACGTGCATAATGCTCAGTTTGCAGCCCCTCATGGTCCTGGGCTCTCCGGTTGTGGAGCCGGCATAGTGCAGCTCGCACATTCTATGTGGTGAACAAGATGGATGTGATGGGCCCGGATAGGTAGGACATATCAGGTGGTGCACGGATCAACACATCATAGAGTGATGTGGCGTATGTGTGCCAAACACCCTGGTTCTCGATGGAGAAAAGTGAGTTTACCTTAGATGGAAGCCCTCATGCAATAATGGGGTCCCCTTCCTCTGCATGCCTCACTATCCCTAGCTTTGTTGGATCTATCTTTGGTACTCTGAGGGGACCTGATCCAAAGTCAAGCAAACCCACCTGTTTGCTCCCCATACTTGCATTGAAGTCACCTAGGAGGATCTCCCCTTACCTAGAAAACTCCATGATAGCACCATACCTTGTATGGGCTGTGACCCTCTATGGTGACCTCATGTGCATAGGATGATGTGAGCCTCTATGGTGACCTCATGTGCATTGTCTCTTCTCATCTCCTTGTGAGCTACAGGTGTATCCAATTACTATGGTTAGTCCCCTTTTTGGGCTCTCATGTGTCGCAATATAGAAGGCCACATCTCTGTCGATGTAATTGTCTGAGATCCCCTTGGGGCAGACCAGAGGGTGCCATTATAGTTTCACACTGCCATCCTCAATTTGTCTTGTGCCCTTGTCCCATGTGCCCGACACCATCATGTGCTGTCCACTTCCTCCTCTTTCCTTTCTTTCCTTTCTGCTTCTCTCAAATAATCACTTTGCCATCTCTATAAGCATCCCACTTCCCTTCTTTTCGTGCTGCCATCACACGGACCATCCCCTCTCTTTGATGTTCTCTGTGTGGGAGTGTGAGCTGGTTCCCTTAGTGTTGCCCTCATACTCATAAGGGTGGACCTGTCCGAACTGTCCGGAATCTCACTAGTAGTGGCCTTGTTGGTGCATCGGCCTTACCCACCTTTAAAGCTGCCTCTCAATTAAGGTTGACACCCATCTTGGTGACAAGGCTTTGGCATCTGCCGTTGGGGTATCACCTACTTTTAGGTGTCACCATTTGGGACTTCTCCTAAGAAAATAAAGAAATAATTCTTAAACAGGAATTGATTTTGGCCAAAGAAAGTTAGAGTGGTTAATCAAGAATAAGTATTTTTGTTTTACTTTTGCATTGCATTGGCAAAAGAGAACTGTGGGGACACCCACAAGGGACTAGAAATAGTCCAAGAACTAGAATGCATGCATTAGACTAACCTTTAACGGGTTAAAGTATTGGTTTTTGTATGTATAGGTCCAAGAAGGGTGCAAAAAGGGCTCAAAAGCCAAGGGAAAGTGCCAAAAAGCAGGATCTAGGAGACAAAAAGCACCAAGAGGAGGTGGCACCTCCATATGGAGGGCCCCTCAAGGCAAAAAGCCAGCGAAGTAGCTTAAAAGCCAAGATTCTGGCCCAAAAAGCATGCGAAACAGCTTTTAGAAGCTCTAGAAAGCTAAAAGTGTAAAAGCCCAGCTTTTTGGGAAAGAAAGTCTAAAATAAAGCTAGCCTTAGGTTTTTAAAAGAAGAAGTGATATATTCCATTCAAAACGAATCATACAACAGGTGGGAGAGAAAGTACTCTATCCCTAGCCTCAAGAGTGTGGCAAAAAATCCATGGTGGTGGTCTAAAATGCCACGACATCCCAAAAGGGGTCAAATGAAAAAATAATGAGCAGTCCCATGTCCTCATGAAGGATAAAAGTCTCCCACGAGCTGCTAAAGAGGTGCCTGTACACCGCTCCCACTGACTCCTGAGAGTGAAGATAATATCCGCCCAAATGGAAGCAAGAGTGTCAGCCTCCGTGCATAAATGGCCCCCAAGGACAAAAGAACATCGCGAACACCATATCCGCCATAGGGTTATACTGGGTTATACTAGAAATCACCTCCCAGGCTGACCCTGCAGAGATGAAGTAGGCCTGGTATTGGTACCAAAAGTAAGTCCTGCGGCTCCATGGTGCTAACATCTGTGGGACCCCGTCTCTGGCGACATTGCATGAAGAAATCGTGGTCACCTGGCTGTGACTCATAGAGGGCAAAGGCTCCAAATCCTCTCCCCCAAAGGACAGCGCCCCATGTCATCAGAAAGGACTCGGATGTAACATATGAGAACATCCTGAAGTTACCTGTCCAAACCACTCTAGAGTTGGGGCAGCTCCATAAACAATGCTTACTAGATTCCTCTGCAAGCTGACAACGCATACACAAGGAGGGTCTACCCATCTGCTGAAGCCAAGTACCCACGTGTATACCCCTATGAATAGTGAGCCAAAGAAAGTAGGAGACTTTCCTGGCTCTACTGATGCCCCAAAAGTGAGTCCAGTAGCTCAGCAAGAGCTCTGCAGTAAGTCCCTGTGCGTGCCAATGCTGTGAGGCAGATGGTAGTTGATGAGAGTCTCTCTGCTGAAGCATGTAACCTGCCCTCGTCGAGTACTGGACAAAAGAAAGAGGACGAGTGCCTGCGACCGGAGCAAGCCACGCCCACTCACCTGGGTCCCAGTCGAGCTCCGCAAGAGGTCGACCCTGAAAGATCCAAAGTCTCCATCTAGGATCCTCTGCAATGGTCAACCTAGAAGGATCTGTGGTCCATTCCTTACCAAGGCAACCAATGACCCTGACTCGTTGCCAAAGGAGCTCCTGTCGATCCAAGGGCTGAGTGGGATACAATTTGTGAGAGGAGTCCGTCTAAAAATAAGTAAACGGTGCCGGTCCTAAACGAACTCCAATGCATAGCCCAGCCTCACTAAAACAACCTGACCAAGTAGAGATGGGATGAACATAGGCTGGATCTGTAAGCATATCCCTCCACCCCTGAGGAATAGCTCTCATGATCAGTAATCTGGTGGCAGCAATCTGTCCAAGTGGCCCGTGTCTATCTCTGATCCCTCCTCTGACATCTCCACACCTCCCCTGAACCAATCTCCGACTGTCACAACCCCCTGAGCATGCCATCTGGCCAAGGGAGTCCTAAGTTCTGTACCAGGGGAAGATCCCTGATACCGAACCAGGGGGTTATGAAATAGTGGCTGTCTGGAGGAGGGAACTGCTCTGATGAGGTGTTGTCGGAAAAGATCCCATATCTGAATAAGCCTTTTCACAAGTGGTGAGGAAGGCTGAGAATGCTGGTCCGTCAGGAAGATCCAACTGACTCTACCTGCCCACTGGCCTGCTGCTTTGGGGGTGCACTGGTGAATCCCATGTAGTAGGAACTGCTTCCACGGCTGATCTCCTAGAGTCAAACCTCTAACAAGAAGTTTGACTAAAAGGGCTCTGCTCTGCATCTCAGGATCAAGAACTCCAAGTCCTCCCTGCGAGGCGGGTAAAGTGATAGTATCCCATGAAACCGTGGCCCGTGTCCTCAGAACCATCACCACCACTCCACAGGAAGTTCCGGAGCAATCTCCTCACCTGACGGATCGAGTCAACATGAAAGCACCAGCATGACGCAACGTACCACATAGTCGCTAGTAGAACCTGGTTGAGTACCAGCACTCTTCCGGCCAAAGAAAGTCTAGCCGTGCTCCAGTAGGCTAGCTTTCTCCAGATGCCCTCAAGAACTGGGGCAAACTGTTGCGTTGGGGACACCTCAATGCCAACCTGAAAGCCTAGATATCTCGTGGAGGTGCCTCTGGGAATCCATACGAAGCCTCAGTCTCCTCCCCATGCTGGGGTATCCTGCTGAGCTCCTGTCCAGAGGCCTTTTGATTTGTTCCAATTGACAAGTCCTCCTGAGGCTAGGCAGAACTTGTCAATTGAATCCGCAGCAGTAGCAAGACTATATGCATCTCCTTTGACTGTCAGTGCCGTGTCGTCAGCAAACTCAGTGTCTAGAAGCTCCTGCTCCTGCCGGATAGGCAGATGGAGGCCCAAAGTGCCATGACTGGTAGCTTGCATAAAGTATCCCATAGCCTCCGCTACGAAAAGGAAAAGGTAAGGTGCAAGCGGGCATCCTTGTCGTACTGATCTGGATAGCTGAAAAGCCGGTCCTGTGCCTCCACAGACCACCATCCTGCTAGAAGAGTGGGAGTAAAGTGAGGAGACCCGAGACCCAAGAAATCCATCTATCACTGAACCCTAGCCTCCTCGTAGTGCCCTCCAAGAAACCCCAGTCCACCGTATCATAAGCCTTCTCAAAATCGAGGAGAAGAACTGCAATCTCTTGCTGACTCTCCTTCGCCCAGTGAGTGGCCTCCCAAAAAGTGAAGATGTTATCCAAGATACTCCGATCTTGGACAAATCCTGTCTGAGTAGCTCTGATGATATCCGGCAGCATAGGCTTTAGGCGAAGAGCCAAGGTCTTCGCTAGGATCTTGTAGGCTGTCCCTAGAAGTCTAATGGGTCTCCAATTACGAAGGACTGTCTTGTCTCCCCCTTTCGGGATGAGACAAATCAAACCTGTGCATAATGTCTCGCCCAAAGATCCTGTATCAAGAGCCTCTGAAAAGGCAGAGAGTAGATGAGGCCCAATCGTATCCCAAAGAGCTCTAAAAAGAAGTGGTGGCAAACCGTCCTCCCCCGGTCATCTGTCTCTGGGCAGCTCATGTAATGCATCCGTGATCTCCAGGAGTGATAGAGGGCTATCCAAAACATGACTCATCCTGTCTGAGACCATCAGCGGGACATGGCTCCAAATCTCCTCTCTGGCTCTGATCATCTCCTCGGTGACTAGATCGGCGGTGTAAAGAGTGGAGTAGAAATCAGAAGTGATCTCGAGAGAGGTAGGAGTTGGACAAAGGGTGGAAAGAGAAGATGTCTGTAAGAGGGAGGTGGAAGTTGGACAGAGGGTGGAAAGAGAAGGTATTTGTAAGAGAGAGGTAGGGAGTTGGACAGAGGGTGGAAAGAGAAGGTGTTTGTAAGAGAGAGGTAGAAGTTGGACATAGGGTGGAAAGAGAGGGTTTTTGTAAGAGAGAGGTAGAAGTTGGACAGAGGGTGGAAAGAGAAGGGTTTTGTAAGAGAGAGGTAGAAGTTGGACAGAGGGTGGAAAGAGAAGGTGTTTGTAAGAGAGAGGTAGGGAGTTGGACATAGGGTGGAAAGAGAGGGTTTTTGTAAGAGAGAGGTAGGAGTTGGACAGAGGGTGGAAAGAGAAGGTGTTTGTAAGAGAGAGATAGGAGTTGGACAGAGGGTGGAAAGAGAAGGTGTTTGTAAGAGAGAGGTAGGGAGTTGGACAGAGGGTGGAAAGAGAAGGTTTTTGTAAGAGAGAGGTAGAAGTTGGACAGAGGGTGGAAAGAGAAGGTGTTTGTAAGAGAGAGGTAGGAGTTGGACATAGGGTGGAAAGAGAAGGTGTTTGTAAGAGAGAGGTAGGAGTTGGACAGAGGGTGGAAAGAGAAGGTGTTTGTAAGAGAGAGGTAGGGAGTTGGACAGAGGGTGGAAAGAGAAGGTTTTTGTAAGAGAGAGGTAGAAGTTGGACAGAGGGTGGAAAGAGAAGGTGTTTGTAAGAGAGAGGTAGAAGTTGGACATAGGGTGGAAAGAGAAGGTTTTTGTAAGAGAGAGGTAGAAGTTGGACAGAGGGTGGAAAGAGAAGGTGTTTGTAAGAGAGAGGTAGAAGTTGGACAGAGGGTGGAAAGAGAAGGTGTTTGTAAGAGAGAGGTAGGGAGTTGGACAGAGGGTGGAAAGAGAAGGTTTTTTGTAAGAGAGAGGTGGAAGTTGGAGAGAAGGTAGAAGGAGAAGGAGTTTGTAAAACAGGATGAAAAGGGGAGGCCGTAGTTAGAGAGAGAAAGTAACACAGAGTGAAAAAGGGAGGCCGCATTTTAAGGGTGGTCCTTTAGAGAGAGATAGTGGCACGGGATGAAAAAAGGTGGTCACACTTAGAGAGAGAAAGTGGCTCGGGGTGAAAAATGGAGGGCTCACTTAGAGAGAGAAAGTGACACTCGGGTGGAAAGAGAAGGACCCATTTAGAGAGAAAAATTGGCACCAAGGGGAGAGAGGAGGAGCCATGTAAAGAGAGAAAGTGGCACTAGGGACAGAGAGGAGGACCCTTGTAGAAAGAGAAAGTGGCCCTTACTCAGAGGGAGAAGATGTCACCAGGAAGGACAAGGATTAGGAGGGTGTTTTCTCATTGATCATGGTACCTCTTGATGCGTGACCCATTCACCGGGGCATGTAGAAGTTTGCCTTCTAAAGTGGCCAAGTAGACTCCGCCGCTTGGGATAAGCTTGGCAATGAGAAATGGACCTGTCCAACCACTCACAAACTTAGGTTTGTGTTTGAGAAACTTACTGGAATACAAGAGTACTAAATCTCCGACTTTGAAATTCCTTTTTCTGAGGTTCCGGTCATGCCAAGCTTTTTGTCGCTTCTGCCAAACTTCTTGAGCGAAAATTGCTTCACGTCGATGCTCTGCCAGTGCTTCCAAATCCCACAAGCGTTCCATTGTGCAGGCTTCAAGGTTGTCATTTTTGTCTGGAAGAATCCTGTGAGTGTCAAGATGAAATTCATAAGGCATAACGGCCTCCAGTCCATAGACCAGCTCGAAGGGTGAATACCCAGTACTCGCCTTGTAAGCCGTTCGATAGGCGAATAAAGCAGCTGGAAGTACGTCGTCCCAATCGGCTAAAGAATTTAGGCAAAGTCGATGCACGATCCCGCACATTGTGCGATTTGAGCTCTCAGCTAGACCATTGGCACGTGGGTAATAGGGAGATGAAAATTTGTGAACTATTTGAAGTAGGTGAACTAGTGCAGCAATGGTGTCATTTAGGAAGTGAGACCCTCTATCACTTATCAACTCAACAGGACAACCAAACCGAGAGATGATCTGGTCATATAGAAATGTGGCTACTACCTGGGCTGTACAGTTCTTGACTGCCTTGGCTTCGACCCATTTGGTTCCATAGTCGGTGGCAAGCAGAGCATACTTGTTCCCTCGGCGTGTGGCAAGAGAGATGGGTCCAATGAAATCCAATCCCCAGCGATAGAAGGGAGGCACCGGAGTGAATGGTTTGAGAGGGAGGTACTCACGCCTTGTAGGCTTGGGGCCTGCTCGTTGACATGAATCACATCTGGTCACATGAATATGGCAGTCGCGGAAGAGCTTGGGCCACCAGAACCCTGCTCGCATGATCTTATGAGCAGTAGCATCTGAGGCCATATGCCCTCCACCTATGCCAGCATGTGCCTCTTTAAGAATGGATTGTGTCTCGTGCGGAAGCACACACCGTCTCAAGATCTGATCCTTCCCAAGCTTGTACAATTGACCTGCAATCAACTTAAAAGGAGCAGCTTGAAGGATCCGTTTGCGTTTCTCTGTTGGAGAAAGCCACCTGTAGACAAGAGGTGTACTATGTTGGCATACCATGGTGGGAAGCAGTCCACCGCAAATAGGCATTCATCAGGTAGTGTTGTTATTCCGAACAAGCCCGCATCGGGTAAGTCATCGGTGATACCACTGGCTGGTTTCCCGGAATGTAACCTGGACAAGTGGTCTGCAGGTTGATGCAGTCTCCCAGCCCTCACCACAATGTGGAATTCAAATTCTTGAAAAAGAAGAATCCATCTGCTTATCCGGCCACCAAGAGTAGGCTTATTCAATAAATACTTAAGAGCTTGATGATCAGTGATGATCACAAACTTGTTGCCCAAGAGGTAGTGACGATACTTGGTCATGGCATAAACCATGCCGAGGCCCTCCCTTTCTGTGGTACTGTAATTGCGTTCTGCTCCATTGAGTTGTCGACTCGCGAAGTAGATCGGCAAATCAATCTTGGTATCCTGGTTAGGTTGAGCCAGTATAGCACCTACTGCCCACCCACTAGCATCCACATGGACATGAAAAATTACATCCCAATCGGGCTGCCTGAGGATGGGGGCCTTCACGAGGCGATGCTTCAGATCATCAAAGGCTAGTTGTTGTGGGGTGGCCTAGACAAACGATCGGTCTTGATGTAGGAGTTCTGTCAGTGCAATAGCAATGTCGGCATAGAAACGTATGAACCTTCAGTAATATCCTACATGCCCTAAGAAGGACTTCACCTCTTTGGGTGTACGAGGGATGGGCAATGAGATGATCACCTCTACCTTTGCGGGATCCGTGGTCATGCCCTCAGCAGAAACAATATGACCAAGGAGAACACCTCGGAGTGCGAGAAAGAAACATTTGTCAGGGTTTAAACACAAGCACACTTCTCTGCACTTATCAAAGACCCATCTCAACTTATGTAGATGATCATTTTGTATGGCCGGATCAAGATGGGAGGCCGATTTACCATTAAAAACAGAGAAGTCATCTAGAAATACCTCAAGAAACTTGCCGATATTCTCTTGAAAGAGTTTGGTTACGAGTCGTTGAAAGGTTGCCGGGGCATTACATAGTCCAAAGGGCATCATTCGGTAGGCATATGTTCCCCATTGAGTGACAAAGGTAGTCTTGGGCTGATCCTGTTGTTCCCGTTATATCCATCCATGAATGAGTATAAAGCATGTCCTGCCACAGTCTCCAACACTCTATCTGTGAAGGGAAGGGGGAACCTATCACGTCGTGTTGCAGCATTCAAACTCCGATAGTCAACACATATTCTAAGTTTGCCGGTCTCTCTTTTGTGTACAATGACAATTCCACTGACCCAATCGGAGTAATCCACTGGGTAGATTAATCCTGCTTGCTCCATTTTCTGTATATCTGTTTGGACTGCCTTGCCGTAGTTGGGATTCATGCGGTATGGACCTTGGACCTTTAATCACAGGGTCTGCATCGGGATATAAGTCGATGCTATGCTCCATGAAATCAGCGGGCACCCCCTTCAGATCCTTGTAGGACCAAGCAAAGACATCCACAAATTCTTTAAAATGGTCGGTGACTGCAGCTAGAAGATAGTCATGTTCCCAGACCCAAGTGGCTAACTTTAAATGCCTGGGTTGGTCCTCACTTCCAATGTTGAGATACCGCCAGTTCCGTGCCTCATCAGCAGGGGCAATGCATTGGGATGTTGAGGTACTTGGTTCACCCATTCTCAGTCCTTATGTGCTGGAGTATCTTCAAGGGGAAAGTCCCCCTCCACTTCTCTCAACCAAGATGAGGGTTAAGTAACTGGGGGGTTCTCAGGCATTGACTGAGATGTAGAATCAGTAGATGTTGCAGATGTTGTGTGCCTTCGATGCCTCGGTGACTGTTTCAGCATGCCCCGGTAAGGTAAGCCTTCCACCTCATAAGTGGTTTCCGGAAGGTCTTGAATTGAGGGGTGGTCGGCTTCTGATAAGAAAAGGTCAAGCAAAGTGAGATCAGCCATGTCCTTATCTCTGTATCCGGTATGCACCCTGGGTCCGCCCAAGACCTCAAGTTGTTGGTGGTGATTCTCCTCAAGTTCAGCAATGTCTATGTCACTTTCTTCTAAATCACTATCATCATCAGTCTCGTCTTCATTAGTGTTCCTGTGTTCTCTATTACCATCATTGCACTTAGCAGTACCATGGTTGTACACCGTAGTACCATGGTTGTGCACCGTAATACCATGATTGTACTCTGAAGTACCATTGGTGGGTTGTGCACTACTAGCCTCGTCCCTAGTAGATCCTTCATTGTATCCTATAGTATTGTCAGCATCATTTTGACCAATGTCCTCCATGTCGGCCACTGGACGATCCTCAATGTTTACTGTAGTACCATCATTGTCCTCAGTACGATCTGTGGTGTCCACTGTAATACCCCTAGTGACCATTCTCTTATACATGTGTGGACTATTGCAAAGTCCAAAGGGCATTCTTTCGTAAACTAGTTCAGCCAGACCCTATCATTGTTCTGGGTGGATTTCTGATACTGTAAGTAGGTGTTCTTCTTGATCTTCTTGTTGGCATAGTTCCACCATGTTGACCGCTAAGGAGCCCAGGGCTCCCATCCAATCCAAAATGACAGCCTCCTCGTCTTCTTGATCAGCCCGATCCAGCAAGTAGGTCAAACTTTCAAATCCTTCTAGGGTTGTCTCCTCATTGATATCTTGGTCACCACCCCTGGGCCAGTCCCCACAGGCCCAATGCTCCTCTTCGACTCCGGCTTGTTCTTCAAAATCCTCCTCTCCTAGTTCTATTGGTATGTGCCTTGCCTGCCCTGTGACCATATCTATTTCGAGGGATGTCGATCCCAGGGGCAATCGAATTTCATCAGTTGACGGCTTTTGAAGACCGCAACCATGGCCTACCAAGAAGTAGAGGGTAAGTTTGTTCATTTTCGGTCATATCAAGGACAACAAAATTGGAGAGAAAAGTTACTCCGCCAATCTTCATGTGAACACCTTTGACTGCACCCATTGGTTTTACTCTGCGTTGATCAGCCATGAGAAATAAACTCGAAGGGCCCACAGCCATTAAGGTCAACCACTAACTCTGGGAGTGCCTCATCCTCGGGGGATCACTCTATGCCTTTGAGGTATCAGGAGGTAGTAAAGGGTGTCACGAGAGATCTTCAAACAAGTTCGGAAGATGAAGGTAGCACACCTCAGCTTCCATCCCGCAAGTCCAGAACTGTGAGGTTTGCAACAGAAGTGACAACCCTCGGATAGTACCGGGATAAGGAGGCACGAGTAGGTCCTCCCACTTTGCCCCCAACAGCACTCAACAGAGAAGAGGCTATGGGGACAAGACCTAGTCCTGCCCAGGAAAAAGGGAAAGGAGTAATGGAAGAGAAACCACTGAAGACAATGACTCATAGTTCAGACCTACATCCACATCCTCGTGTAAGCTTCGACCCTCGGCCAGTTGTGTCCACCACTACTCCCTGTTTGAAGATCTTATGAGTTTCAAACCCAACCTCACTCTACGACAACTTTGTCTGTTGTCCCCCCAAATCAAGCATCAGACTATTACATTTCTGAATCGCCTCCCAGGAGGTCGCCACAAGGGATCTACTCCGAGTGGGCCCACACCAGAGACATTACCGGCTCAGCATGGGTCTACACCGGACCACTTCTCTGCCTACGCTGCCCTCACTTGTGAACAAAGTCCCAAGCTCACCGTGGAGATCCATGGAGTGGAGCTGAAGGACGTCTTCCTCGATGGTGGGGCGGCTAGACCTCGGTGGGGGAACACTTGTCGAACTCATTGGTGTTGAGGTCTCCGGTGCTGACTTTGAGTCACCCTTACATTTGTCACCTTTTGTATGTGACCGTGTCACAGCGCCCAACACTGCGCCAATCAAATGGGGATTGTTGCCCTCCTCCGCCACTACTACATCAACCATATTCACTTGGGATGCGGGTTCCACTCTTCTATTGGGACAATCTCTGGTGTAGTGGTCGTTTGTGTTGCACTGTGTACAAGAGGATCCCTCGAACGGCTGTGTACAATCATCTTGGTAGTGGCCGTACTCGCCACATCTGTAACACATGATGGGTCTTCTAAAGTTTGTACCTCTGCCTGCACCTCCGCGTCCACCTCTGAAATCACCCCTTCGACCGCGTTGATAAGAGGGTCCATAGCCACCTCCTGACATAGGTGGTTGGTACGGGGCATAGTATGGCTGAGGATAGAAATAAGGGGAACCAATTGAATTGGGGGCAGGAGCTTGGAGCAAAGGGGGAGTCGGAAGCAATGGAGGTGGCATGACAGGAGGAGGAGGTGGCTCAGATGCTCGTGCAAGAGGGGGAGCAGGAGATACTTCTGCTGGACCAGAAGTTATGGGTACCGTTCTGTTGACTACAGCAACCAGAGGTTCCCCCGAGGTATACTCTGGAAGAAGCTTCCTTAATCCTTTGAGGTACCTACACTCAGAGGCATCATGTCCATGGATCTCACAAAATGTACAAAATGAGGTGGAAGTAGGTACCTTTCGCTTGGAGGGGCACTCCCAGTAACCATGGTTAGAACCCTTGCATTCGGTGCACCAAAGGCCATGGTTAGAACCCTTGCATTCGGTGCACCAAAGGCACTCCCAGTAACCATGGTTAGAACCCTTGCATTCGGTGCACCAAAGGCCACTTCGAATTTGGGCCTCAAAGGACGATTGGCCATCCACCTTTATTCTATCTTTCAGGCCTTCTTTGATTTCTTCTAACTCCTTCTTGAGTTGCTGCCATATGCGGATGATCCCTCCTCTCTTGGGAGTTGGGTGGTCGTATTCGTTGATGAGGCAAAGCTTAACTGTGACCGTTCCATCTTGACAGCTTCTTTTAGGAAGTCTTGAAGTGAGGCATGTTCAGGGAGTTTATCCACCAACCTTATAGCAATGGAAGGGGGTAATGCTTTTAAAAACCATCCCTTCATGATAGCATCATTAGGTGGCACAGACATCTTTGCCGCCAAGACCCTCATCCTTGTGTACATCTCAGAGATGCTTTCTCCAGGCTTCATGGTGTCAGTGGATAACTCTTGGACAATCATGTGTTCGAATTTTTCCAGCTTGAAAGTACGTAAGAATTCCTCCCTTAGGTCTATCCACGTCTGGAAGTGGTCCGGAGGAAATTGACTGTACCATACATCCGCGGCATCCTCCAATGATGAGGGAAAGATGTGAAGGAACGCATGCTCATTCTCCACACCTTTAGCTCTACATGCTGTGAGGAACTTCCTCATGTGAGCTTCCATATCCTCATGGAGGTGGCCTTTGAACTTTTGAGTCTTCACGTGGACCTTGTTGAGTAGCTCAAGAAGTCTAGCTCTGTCTGGGGGACTGAGAACGGCCATCCCCACCTGAGAGGTTGGAGAAGATGCAAGAGTTGGAGGGAGTCCCGATGGGGCTGTAATGAGTGTTGGTGTTCCCAAGGAGGAGACCACCCCGACAACTCCTCCTGTGGAGGACCACAATGGGGAAGTCACTACTGATGTAGTCATAGAGGAAGTGTACCCAGATGGTAGCACGTAAGTGGGGGGTCTCAGTGTTGCAGAGGGAAAGGGTGAGAACATGGAAGATGTGGGGGTGAAAGAGGATGGGAGAGCATTTGGGAAAGAGAGGGACGGAGCTGAAGTCATGGATGAGTAGGCAGAAGGGAAGGAAGGAGGTGGTGGAAAAGGCAACACCGGTGTGGATGGAAAGGGAGATGAAACCATCATGGCAGGTAAAGGCATGGCTGGAGCAAAAGTATCCCCCAATGGGATAGATGTAGAAGAAGGATTAGCTAGGAGCCCAGAGCTATGCATAACAGATGAGGTAGCAGTTTGTCCACAAGAGGTCGAGGCGGGAGTAGATGGAGTCACCACTCCGGTAGAAGAGATGGTTGATGAAGACATTGTTGCAGGAGGAGGAGAGGGGCTGCCTTGACCTTGATGAGTCCTTGAGGAGCCCTCGTCCTTAGTACCCTCTTCTTTCACTTGTTCACTTGCTCGGGCTACTGCTCCAGTGGGCTCACTTTGTGCTTGAGTTGAGGGCTTCGCAAACTTACGTCGCACGTAATGCTTCTTGTACCTAGTTTGGTCTGCCGGAAGTCTTTTCTCCACTTTCCTCAAGTACCTCCTAGTTCTCTCACTAGCTCCTTCAAAGGTTTCAGAACTACTCGGCATAAGACCTCTCTCTAGGACCCTAGATCACCACTTCACTCGTGCTACTCAATACCAGCAGTGTCCCACCGTGATCGCCATAAATTGTTTGAGGGGAGGGGTTCCTATCCTTCCGGAGGTGTTACCGGAGGCCAAAGGCCACTGGCGTGAGAAGCATGAGTTTTGCAATGCTCTAATGCAATGGATCGTGCAGAGCGCCCCGTGCAGTAGTGTGCGAGTGTCGTATGCTATACTGCAGTGAACGACGTACGAGTGCACTATGCTAAACGACAATCACCGGTGAACTCCACAACATAAGCAAAAATAAGAAAATCCTACACTGGTGAACAATCCCCATATTGGGAAGAGACGAGATGAGAAAGTGACCGAGTTGGCCAAAGTACATATCACTTGACATGTCCCCAGGTCACAAGTCGCAAGTCACAAGAATACACAAGTCGCAAATCACAAGAATACACAGGTCTATCCCCATAGTAGACAAAGGGTACACACAAGTCTCTCCACATTCTCTCCTTGGCGAGCTCGTAGCTCTAGCCTCTATCTTTCTTCACTCTCCTCTCTTTCGCTCCCGTGCCGAATGCCGAATGCCTCCCTTTCTCTCTCCCTTCTCCTTCATCCTCATCCCCCGCCTTGGAGGGTCCCTTCTTCGCTGAGAATCCCCCCCTTTCTTCCCATTGGTCATCCTCTTATCGCCTTAGCTGTTGAGGATAGCCGTTGCGCCGCTGGCTCTCTTGATGGCTTCGGCGACTTCCTGACTCCCTGACTCACCAGCCTGATGGTATAAGTTCTCCATGTGCAGGTGAGCTGGTTCACCGCACCTCTTGATGGCTTCGGCGACTTTCTGACTTCCTGACTCGCCAGCCCAATGGTGTAAATTCTCCATGTGCACAGGAGGAAAAGAAACTGTGACTTCGATCTCCTCAAGTTCGGCGACAGGAGTGGCATTAGTGTCCTCCATTGTCTCAGCTTGCGCTGTCCTGAGGGGAGGAGCTATCTCTGCTGAAAATACCCACCAAGAACTCGCAACCAACCACTAGAATCCCCAAAAACCCCTGGTTAAAGAATGCTCCCGACTTCAGCCTGCGTGGAATGACAACAGATCGCTCAATGCAGAAGCATAAACCTCCGCCAATGCGTGGAAGCAGCCCAGGAACACAGCTCCCCGGAACTCACGCAGAACAGTCCCGGAAGAGGGCCTTGAAGCCCAACCTGAGGTGCAAGGGAGGGGGCAGACGGCAGCTACTGGCGGCCTAGAAGGCAGCCTGAAGGGGCGACCTGAAGGGGACAAGGGGAGCTCGACCAGCAGGGCGCGACCTGCACAGCCAGTCGGGCTGAAGGGGGGGGCGCAACGCGAACAGGCTAAGGGGGGGCTCGACCACCAGGGCGCCCCTGCAGCAGCCAAACGGGCTGAGAGGAGGTGCAACGCGAGCGGGCCAGGGGGGGCGACCTGAGCAGGGGGCGCTGCCAAGGGAAGCCTGCGCAGCCTAGGCAGTAGGGCGCTGCCAAGGGAGCAGGTCGTGGCCAAGGGGCAGGGCGCTGCCAGGGGTGGCTGGTGGTGACGGACGAAGGCGGGGGGCAGCAGCAGACGGAGCTCCTCCTACGACTTCAGACTGATAACAAATTGAATATAGCCTTAGGTTTTTAGAAAGCTCTGCTTTCGGGTTGGGGCCAAGCCTATAAAAGAAGAGCCCTTGAGCTCTAGAATCATTAAGAGTTGTACTCAGCCCAAGCTCTTGTGAGAGCCAGTTGTACAAAAGTCTATTTCTATTGCAATAAAGACCTTTGGGGGGGTCCAGCCCTTTTTGTGGGTCCTAGTGCAGTGTGATGCTTCTATCCCTATTCTCCCAGCACTCTTTCTTGAAGGTGACTGTCCTCATAGGTTCTTCCTGTAATCCAAGCAATCCCAGCACCAGGTTTCTTCCCCAGATGATTGCGATTTGTCCCAGAATATTCCTGCTGTGATTGCAATTCCATTGCTGGCTTCCAGGAGCTGCCCTAGTGCTGCGATTTCATGCCAGGTGACCTTGTTTGCTGCGATTTGTGCTTTTGGCTGTGTGCTATGCCTGGAGGTGCCCAAGAAACATTCCCAGAGTACCCAGGGACTATTGCGATTTGATTGGGAAGGTGATCCTTTGCTGCCTTTTGCTGTCCAGCCAGTCCACAGCATCCATAGTTGCTGAAATATTGTTCCCAAAGTGGACTTTTGAGGTCTAGTTCTAGTTTCATTAGGCCTCTAATAAGGACATTTAGAGACTTGATGTTCTGTCTCTTATCCTCCTTTAGGGCATCTAATATGAACTCCTTCTTGGGGGCTGATGTGCCTTTTTTAACCACCTCTTTCCATTCCAGCATCTCCACTTTCCCCTTGGTAATTTGCTGAGTGGATTCAGCAGGTCCCTTCCTTGGTGGTCTGCATAGCTGCAATTTCTTTTCTGAGTTTTTCGTTTTTTGATCTTAGTTCATCCATTGCTTTGCATGTCCTCTCTGGATTCACTTTCATATCTCTGAGTTGCTGCAATTCAGTTCCCATTGCTTGCATCTTATCTTCGAGGTTGATTTATTCTGATTCCCATCTTGCTTTTTCTTTCTCCCATTTCTCTCTCTTGTTCTTCTCCTTTCTCCATCCTTCCTGTATTTCCCCTCCTTGTTTCTTTACTTCAGCAAGTGCCTGTCTACATGTGTCTTCTCAGCTAGCAAGGCTACATTTGTCCCTTCCAAATTATCAATTTTCTCAATCAAGACTAGACAGATTTTGTTGAGAAGGGCAAGGACATCGAAGGTAGCCTTACGAGGTGTACCTGTCCTATAAGCTGTCATAGCATTTCCAAGGCTTGTCACACCCAAATATCCTCCACACATCCCCATGTCGGCATAATGCATCCAATGCACACACTTGCACTTCCTTTGACAGTCACAACTGGCTAAAAATATCAGGTTGGCTGACTGATCCTTGTCGAGCATTTGGAACTTAGTGCTTCTCAAGTAGTGTCCTTTGTTTTATTTAAACTAACTTTTTGATGAAGTATTTTACCATGTGCTAAAAATAGTAAGTGGCCATTCTAGGGTCAATTTGACCACTTCTTTCAAGGGTGGGTTTGTTCACCTTCTTTGGGCATCCCTTGGAGTTGTTTTGCCCAAAGCGTCCTGTGAATCATACTTTGAGTAAACTGCCAAGTGCACCAAATTTTAGTCAAAACAAATCCTTTAAAATTTATCATGGGACGTAGGAATGTAGCACTATCAAAACGGGTTAGGTCCGGGTGGCCTAGACCTATAAAGACATTACCTAACGTTATTACACCATGTGCATTGGGAGGTGTCATTAAAAGTGCAATTAGTGCACAACCTTGGCAAGGTTGCCGCAAGAGGACCTATAACATCGAGTCTTGCCACCTTATGGACTGTGTTGGGTATTTATCCGTCAATTCCAAGATATTGGAACACCCCCAAAAACCTAAACCCAATTTGGGTGCACCAGGTTAGGTTACCTAGTGACCTCTATGTTCTAGTGTTCGGAGAGATGTATAGGCAGAGGTGTGTATAGGTGGTAATTATCAACCTTCCAGATCACGTGTGAGCTTGACTCAATAAATTTGAGCCTACCTAACTAGAACAAGTCACTTTACCATGGTGGCTTCTGGGTTGTGGACCTCCGTTAACCAACTCCAGAGACTATCATTCTTGGTTGGGCCTCCATCAACCAAGTCTAGAGACTTCACCTCGAAGTACAACTTGTGTGGACATCGAGTCCCTGAGCAAACCATCATCAAAGGTATCTCAGATTGCAAGGAAAGATTTAAAGAATAAAAATTAAAGAAATCATAAGAAAAAGGAACTTGTTTTGAGCCGTGACAATTTCTTTGATTTTGATGACCATTTTTGTATGTAGATGTTGCAGGTCATCTATGTATGTCCTATGCTTCTTTACATCTCGTGTGAATATTTTCCCTACCCGTCCCTCCCGTTTTTCCGAATTTCAAAAATAAAAATTTCCCAAGCTCTTTTTTTTGTTTTGGGCAGGAAAGTTTGTGTTATATTAGAATATCATCATCATCAACATAAATATTTACATGTTCTTTGGTAAAGAACAACCAGCCATCATCAAAACATTTCTGAGAAATATTCCTGGAGTAAAAATAGAAGCAGCAGAATCAAAAGAGAGGAACATAGGAGTCATCTGTGTCATCTGTATTGTCATCATTGAAATAGTCAGAGTAATTGAAGCTCTCTGAGTCCCCAGGGCTATCAGTGCCACTTCACAAGGTGAGTCTGGCTCCTTTTTAAGTGTTGTGGCACTTGTTTAAGAAAATCAGTGATCTCATTAGGGATTTCAAAAGGTGTGGAATTGTCAATCCCAAAACAGCTTTGAGTATGTTCTTGAAGGTCAGCATTGAAGAGGGCAGCCTATGCTCTGAAATTGTGTATCATTTGTATGATTTTCTTATGGTCCTATTCAGCGAGTTAACAAACAGTAGGTCAACTTGCAATACAACTTGATTAAATTGAAGACTATTCCTGGTTACCCATATAAACCAAAGTGCATGTGCTCTCAAGGGTGCCCATGTGTCTTGCTTTGTCCTTATAGAGTTTCCTAGTAAAATGGCCTTCCAATTTATTGGCTCCCTTGTCTCCAGTTGGACTATCTTCCAAACCTTTCTGGCCACAGGACAAGCAACAAAGAGATGGAAAATGTTTTTATTGGTAGAGGGGCAGTTCATGCATTTGCCACCACCCTTCCCAATCCTAAGTCCTTTGATATTGGTCCACATAGCTTTATGCAATATGAGCCACATTAGGGCAGACATTTTGTTTGGGATTGCATATGACCATATGGCACAGAACCTGAACTTCCATTTCTCTTTGGAGTTTTGAAGTTTCCACCTGTCATTAAGAACCCTGCAGAGATCTCCCATGTCTCTGCTTGGTGTGGGTATAGGGAAGAAAGAGGTACTCTCCACCTAGCTGAACTCTCTGCTATAAACCAGGAAAGATCCACCCTTCCACTGCTGATTGCCATTCCATAGTTGTATTTTATCCAGAACAAGTGACTGGCTTTGATTATTTAGACTAAACTCTCTCCTAATCTCTGCCCATGTTTTTCACCTTAGTTCAAATCTGTTCCACAATTGCCCCTAACTTTGCAAACCCTTTTTAAAGAGAAGAGCAGCCTTAGCTAATTCTTGAATCTTCATCAGACAGCACAGCTTCTTTGAAGATAACAGAAATCCAAATTGAGTCAAAAGTCATAAAAGCTCCTTTACCTGAAAAGACAATTTGGCTTTTGATCCCTTCAAAGGCTGTTCATAGAGAGACCCAAAGCTGGCTGCCTTTAGCTTTGCAGGGCTCTGGGTTACAAATAGTTGACAGCATGGGGTAATTTTTTCACTTGAGGGCTCTGAGGGGTCTTAGGGGGCTGACATTCCTAAGGAGAATTTGAGCCCAATCCTCAAGAGGGTGTAGGATTGCCTTTATTATCCAGGTTGAGGAGAGTTTCAGAGCAGCCTGCTCTATATCAATAACCCCTAATCCCCCCTCCTGTTTGGGTTTGATACAAAAGTCCCATCTGACCTTGGGTATCTTGCCTCCCCAAAGAAAAGATCTACAAATTTTTATGAACATGTTAATTCTAGCTTTGGAGGGAGACCATGCTGTGAGGTAGAAGATAACAATAGGGTATATGCAGTGGTTGAGAACAATTCTTCTTTCAGCCAAACTAACCTGAAATCATCTCCATTTCTCTACCTTGTTTTGGAATCTGTTCAGGAACCAATCCCATCTCTGCTTGAGGGAAATATCAAAACCCATGGGGATACCCAGTAATTTGAAGACTGAGCCATGTTTGATTCTCTGGCATCCCATCTCTTCCAAAACTTGATGTTCATCCCCTTTGAGGGTTGCATATCCAGTTTTGGAGTGGTTGATTTTGAACCCAAAGGCTTTGTAAAATATCTCTAAAGACTTCATAGCCACCTTAATATCTTGAGACTCATTCACGAGGGTTAAGTTTGTATCATCAGCAAATTGCTGGCATATAAGGTGCTTGCTTGAAGGTAACTCAATACCTTTCAACTTGCCTTCTTGACTTTGTTGCTGTAGAAGCCACCCCAAGGAGTGTGCAGCAATTGCAAAGAGTAGAGGAGCAATAGGGCACCCCTATCTTATAGATCTTTTAAGCTCAAAGGGTTGGCTCATGATCCCATTAACACATATCTTGGCTGTAGCATTAGTGAGAAGGAGTTTGATAAAAGAGATGAAAAGGGGGCCAAGACCCATGTCAGCCAAAGCCTGGATGATGAAGTCCCATTCAAGTCTATCATATGCCTTGTCAAAGTCAACCTTCAAAAAGCATATGTCCTTTTTTGTTTCTCTTGCAAACTCACAACCCTCCCAGATATTGATGATGGCTTCCAGTAGATGTCTGCCCTTTATGAAGCCTTTCTTCTCTGGTAGTATCCACTTGGCCATTCTGTTTTTACCTAATGCAATGTACCAAAAGACTTGTACACCATGATCAGAGTATAGCTGCGGGGATCGATGAAACCCTCGTTTGAGATTTGCAGGCAATGATCTTTGTAAAAGATGAGTTTTACCGAAAGCTTCACAAGGTGCTAACCAAGTCGTATATGTGTGGAGCTATTGGAGATCTGGTCTCCCATGGAGGTACGTGGCCACCTGAAGGCTGCATCAAGTTTAGGGGGGTGGTTCCAAATTCTTCCAGAAGGATCTGATCTGGGACCGACGTTGCAGGGAGAGATTCATGAACACATAATATATAAATATATGCACACATACACAGATTTATATACCTATGGAGGGTGGGCATGTGTTTGTCTATATATATAATTATTTAAATTCATGTATATATATATAGAGAGAGAGTATATATAAAACAGACATACGTACTAAAATGTTTAGTACTTACGTTCATATATAGATGGATAGATATGCTTGCATGCGTGTATATGCATTGTGCACACTCACAAATGGATGTGTATGTATAGATATGATATACACAGTAGATTAATATACCTTTGTGCATGTGTGCGTGTGTAGGCACGTGTGCACATATCTTTGTGAGGGTATAGGTGAGCTTTTATTCTTCTTGTCCAATTGAATAGTGCAGCGTTGGTGATGGCATGGTATCCACATACTTATTTAAATTATCTTTTTTTAATCAATCACCATAAGGCAGGGGGGGATGGTTGAAAAGAGCCAAACAGAAGCCGTTTGTCAGGATGTATCTGCAGGTGCCCTGGAATTCATTTTGAGATTGCCTAGTGCAACTATCTTTCATGTTTGGGTGTCGACAAGTTTGTCTTTGGAGTGTTGGCAAGTCCCTCAAACTCCATCACCTACAAATAATCAAATGTAAATTGCATTGCAATCCAAAAGAAAGAAAAACTCACGTGGCCTTGCCTGAACTGATGAAGTTACCCTAGTGAGCTATAGGTCTTGTCTTCCCACCAAGACATCCATTGGTCCAATAATTGAATGTGACTTTCTTAGACATGGTTGTTTCTCCACCATGCTCTCACAATATGTGACTATCCTATTGTTTTTGTATTCCTCTAGACTCTTCAGTGTTCTAAGTCAATGTCTTTGGTATATGTATTTTGACTATCCTATTGTTTTTGTATTCCTCTAGACTCTTCAGTGTTCTAAGTCAATGTCTTTGGTATATGTATTTTCTAGTCACTCTTCCTAATACTTGCTCCCAATGAAAAACACATGATCGCTCTTTTGCTTCTATTATTTTTTGAGAAAAACAATATTTATATTATAAATAGGTCATATCATATACATTTATGTTCCAAAAAAATAGTTATATCCGCAGGTCTGCACATCTTAAGTCATCTCGATGATACTTCACTTTGCCGTGCTTGCATTCCTCTCACCTCTCTTTTGCATGCAAAAAAGAATGTTTTTGGACACTTTGCAATTTCTGTGCATTGCTATGCCATTTTAACGGTGTATGACTTTGCTAGTATCACATTTTTACAAGGGATGTGATTGAACTTGTCCTATTGAAGGGTGCAAATTTTCCGAGAGTTTGTGAAATCTGACAAGATGGCAAGAAAGATGGCTGGAGAAGTGATAGGGCCAGGGCCTGGCTCAATCGAAATAGCGATCAGAAGGGATCACCTTGTTGAAGACGGTTTCACGCAGTTGAATCCCTTAGGATCAAAACTCAAATCTGGAATCAATGTTTCATTTGTGAATGAGTATGGCCTTCCAGAAGCCGGGTTGGACTATGGTGGTCTTTTCAAAGAATTTTTGACAGATTTGGCAAAAGCAGCATTTGACCCAGGGTGAGTTTCTTGAACTGGGGCCTTTGAGGTTTTTATTCACATGATAGCTTTCTACAGCTTTGAGTCAGGATCTTTCAAGATTTAGTGATCAGCATCCTTTCTTCTATGCTTTTGTCCCTCAGATATGGCTTGTTTACACAGACAGCGACAGAAGAGGGTCTATTGTTTCCACATCCAGCAGCAGGAAGCTTAGGACATGGTCTGCGCATGATTGAATTTCTGGGGCGGATTGTTGGGAAAGCGTTGTATGAAGGCATACTATTAGACTACTCTTTTTCACACGTTTTTGTCTGGAAATTGCTGGGTCGATATAGCTTTCTTGACGAGCTTTCCACACTTGATCCAGAGCTTCATCAGAGTCTAATGTATTTGAAGGTACTTTATGGACCTGAATACAGATGCTATCTTATGTTCTTGATTGATAATGAGGCTTTCTGTGTCTTAAGTGGAAAACTAGTCTAATTCAATGCTACCAAAACTATTTATGGTTTCATGCAGGATTACATTGATTCATTGTTTCATCCCCTTTTCTGGCATATGACTAAATTACAAAGGCATAATACTTGCTACATGGGGGATGATTTATTTTCGTATAATAAAGAGGTGGAGGAGACAGTGTTAACGCTCCTGATGTGTCCTTAAGTCCTTAGCTACTTTTTCTGTTGCCATTTATGGATCATATTGATACTATCGTTTGTAGTATTCCCAGGTCCTTAATTATTTTCCATTTGTGCAAGCTAGTTGTCAAGTGAACTGTTTTCCAGATAACAGAGTTTGAAAAACATATTCAATCTGAAAGGATGAGCATATGGTGTGTTGTACCTTGAATGTGGTCCCTCCTCCTCCTTGCTATCTGTCCTACTGTGGCTTCGCTCTTCATGTTTTCTTTGAAGAACTTCTGTTGGGTGCTGATGGAGCTTTTTCAGCACTTGTATCACTATAGGTTTCAGCAAAATTTAAGGCCTCCAGCATCTTGGTTTTATTTTCGCAGATTTCATCTGGTAGTCTAAAGGGGAGAGCACTTGGAAAAAGAAGGCAAAGTACTTACTGATCAAACTTCAGAAATGTTGCTGTCAAATTCTAAAATGCTTGACCAGAGCCATGTGTGTGTGTGGGGCCTAGCAAATTTGTTCCTACATATGGGTGCGTGTGACTGCTAAAAGGGAAAACATATGTTGTTTTTGTACATAGTCCCAAAAAAATAGAAATGAGTAATAAGATCAAGTCCAAGCTAAAGGAAGACACTACTACACGTTGGTCTATTTCTGATGCTTATTTCCTGATCCTTTGGTGCCCATCTGCAAATCCAAGTTTTCGAAACTAATAATATTCCTCAGCTCTTGGATGCATACTCTGATGAAAGCTTTCTGAAACTTCCACATACTGGGAACAGACGGCTTGATAATTCGTCAAAGTGAAATGAGCATTCCACCTATTTAACCATCTTCAGAAGATTTGACAGTACATACCCTCTCTTACCAGGGCACACATTCTTGTTACGTGAAGCAAACACACACTTTGCAAGAATTACTGCTAGTTGGCAGTTTCAATCAACAAACATTTGGTACATGTCATAGTCAGGTAAGCCCACTATTTGAAGCTACCCACATGGCCACTCAACTGCCAGTTGGCATATTCTGGGCTGCATGCTTGCCACATGGTGGTCTAGCATGCAATCACCTAGCTCTTCTCCAAAAGGTCAATCGTATCTTATGCGCTCTCTCTTTACACCTTACATCACAAACTATTCGATCGAGTAGTGACTTCCCTTGAATTTCTTTGAAGAGCAACTTGCTGCACCCACATCAATCAACACTTTGTGTTGATGCTAAATCGCTAACTGTTTGCTTATCACCATACCGAGTATATAACACTCGAGCCATAAACGTAGGCTGCTGTAAGCGATTTCCAAGTGCCTATGTGCAACATGAAGGCTTAGGAGTGGCAAGCTCTCGCTTGTCAAAATAGCCTAGAATAACAAGTTCATGTGAAAATCAGCTAATTGTCAAGGTCATGAACAAATTGACCATTATCATGGATGGCATGTTTAGCTTGCATCTGCTCAGCCTGCCACCAATGGTCAATGCATTGGCATCAGACGGCCATCGCTTGCATCAGATTGCACAGACCTAGTGCAAATTGCCAAACTATGATTGAAGTCAGCCTTCAAGCTTCCATAGCTTGCATTACCTCACAATTTACCTTTGCATTTGTGACTGAGGCAATTGGCATTTTGAGCTGAAACACAAGGGATGATTTAAGCCCAATCCTTGTGAGAGAATAACTAGCTTACATAGCTTGCATTATCTCACAATTTACCTTTGCATTTGTGACTGAGGCAATCGGCATTTTGAGCTGAAACACAAAAGAGATTTAAGCCCAATCCTTGTGAGAGAATACCAAGACACCGAATTTGTAGCTCAAGTGAGCTTCCTAGCCGTTTGCCCTCTTTTACAAATTCAAAATTTCTCAAGTGAATTGTTTCTATTCCTCTGATCACAATCTCCTCCAAATTTCATCCAGCCCTGAAATTATATTTGCATCGATTTAATTCAATGATAATAAAAATGCAAAATTTAATTTGTTATTGGCTTCGAAGTACTGTAATGCATTCTGTAGGAATTTTTAAATTTAGTCAAGTTCTTGATTAGAGAACTCAAAATTAGATTTGCAAGCTAAATCCAAACATTGCATGTCAATCTTAATTATCCCAAGTCTTGCTCTGATATCACCTAAAACAACCCCTAGGTCTAGTTCATACTCGACTATATTGATATGCATAGATCGTCCTTGGATAAGAGAGATTCTATTTTAACAAACCTATACAACCCATCAATAGATCAACATGAACCACAAAGGGGAGAGCTAGTGGACTCACACCTCCGAGCCATAGAGTCTGAATGTGCTTGACATTCCCAAGCTTGAGGGTAAAGCAACATACAAGTTGACAACTAGGATCCTATATCTCATAAGGATCGCACCCGTGAAGGTGATGTTGTCACGTCCTTGCATTGAGGCCACTCTACCTGAAGATAGTGGCATTCATCCACGTCCTGATGCACAAGGAAGATTCGTTGCCCAAGGTTGGCACTAAGTGATTCCTCCATTGTATATATGGGCCAAGGTGTCCTCACTCCTAGCACACTATCCCAGGCCAACGTCCTAACTGGGACAAACCTAAGTATCTTGACTAAGTTAGTCCTATCTAGACCTCATCCTTGCTATCTCTAGTCTCAATCTTGGTTTAGTACCGTCCTTGATTAGACATCCAGTTATGTTAAGAGGAATATTATGGTTGGAGGAACCAGCCCTTAGGTCACTTAGCAGGTATTAAGCTCAAGGAAGTAAACAAATTCCAAGGGCCCCTCTTTCATGTGCAGTACTTATGTAATGCCGAAGAACCTTTCTGAAATGATTACTCACAGAAAATTCAGAGATTCGTTCACATTACACAAATGGATACTGGATTGGCCCTCCAATGGGAAAGAGTACCCGTTATTTCTATTGTATAGATAGCGTGGTTCATGATTCGCAAGTGAATAAGGAAGCGAATAGTGGCCAAAGGTCTTAGCTGAGCTGCTTGTACTAACACCTTGTTGCAAACGTGCGAATGCATGTCTACGATGAGTCATGGGTCCACCAGATCCACTGTGCACCTCATCATTATCATGCGATGTTCTTCTTCCTTGTATTTGAAAATATCATTCATATTTGTATGTTTTATAGCTAGGAAAACATTCAAACACAAAGTAGCAGAAATTAAAACATGTATTATAGTTATATATACCATGCTACTTGTGCAACATGGCTGCTTTTTGAAGCATATGGACATCTGCCTCTATACATCTCATGCTCTCCACATATCTGTAATTTGTCCTGGAGACGGCTAGCCTTCTCCTTCGATTTGCGCTGACTATCTTGCGAAGAACTCTTTGGTGATGATGACGATGATTGGGGAAACCAACTTGTAGGTTGGGTCAACCAACCTGGCCTAGGTCGGTTGAATGACTCTGGGTCGGCTACATGGCAGGCCCTGGGTCGGTCAATACGAGGCCTAGATATGGCCCTACCCTCCTCCTTGATCATTCTCTTGGAGCATTCTACTCTTGTTTGGTTGATTCCCTTGCTGTATATATAGTCGCCATTGCTCATGTTCTCTCTCTCTCTCTCTCTCTCTCTCTCTCTCTGTGTGTGTCTATGTCTCTCGCTCTCATGTATGCTTCTGCATTGCACCATAGAAGTCGTGGATAATAGTTCTTTGACCAAGATGGCCCATTTCATTCCAACTAAAAAAAAGTGAAAACCCCAAGTTGGCAAGATTTTTTTAAAAGGAGTTTCAGGTTACATGGTTTACCCACTGGTGTTGTCAGTTACCAGGACAGAAAAAGTTTGATAGCCATCTTTGGAAGGATGTCTTGCAAAATTTGGAAACTATTATGACCATGAGCATGTTTGACTATTCGTAGTTGGATGGTCAGACAGAATGAGTCAATCAGAACTGGATGATGTGTTGCATGTTTATGTTAGTAAACGGTAGACAAATTGGGAAGAGTATCTTAGAGTGTTAGAGTTTGCCTACAATAGTGCAAACTTCAAAGTATTCAACCATAGGCTATAGTCTGTTCATGTTAATGTCTAGATTTCAGCCTAAAGCTCCACCGTCTACAAGGGCTTGAGAGAGAAAAGATACAAGTGCCCAAAGATGTTCTCTAGGAGGGCAAAGATTTTAACAAGGCTCAAGTGAAATCCACATCAATGCAAAGAGGAATTTCAGGAAGATGAGAACTTTTATTTGAGTGTATCTGGGTCTCTGTGGCTCCAAAATTCACCCAAAATAGCAAGTGACCTCTACAGCCTTTGGATGATCTCCTGATCCTGCGTAGAAAAGATGTCTTATTGCATTTGTGAGCATATGGCATTTCTACAGGTTGCTTAACAGTCACACCGTTGGATTTTAATAGAGCCTCCCCTAATAGGGAAGGGGTTGCCTCTGATGTGGAGCTTGATGAGGGTGTGGCACACCCTCATACTCGCCTCATTCAGACCAGTCCACAGTGCAGGGAAGAGCTCAAGCGCTAGCCCTTAATTTGGCATCCAGAGGTCTGGGATCAGCAGGGGCACATGCCGGCCCACTGTATGCACGCCAGAGTGGGCTTGGTGCTGGCTTTCCTAGCAGACAGAGGAGTGGCTTCAGGCAGTGGCACATTTGAGGGTGCTCCAGGTAGGTTTGAGGAGATTAACGCGGCCAGATGGTGGCAGCCTGTGGAGGAGGTCCCTACCCACCTTGGAAGCCTATATCAGTAACCTTCACTTCAACCGAGGAGCTCAAAAAGGAAGTCGAGATCCTACTGCAGTAGATTAGCTACTTTGGTGTATGCACTCTTCTCCAATCAGTCCTTTTTATGTCAAGCTTTGGTTTAAGGTGGCCTCAGATCTAGCACACCCTCCCAACGGTTTAACCAGCTCTCCAGGACAGGGGCACTACTCAAAAGTTTGTGAATACATTGATCCATATCCGGTCTTCTATAACATAGCCCAGGAGGTCTGCTACTGCTATAGTCAGATCCAAGAGATACAGATCCATGGGATGACGGAGCCTTGGCCTCTAGAGGATTAGAGTGATTGGAAGATGACTTGGTCCATTGAGCCCCGACCCCATATGATGAGTTCTTTGAATGGCACTTATGACTTGGGGAGGCCCGTTTGCTTTGAGAGATCCAGTGGGACCCCGGCGAGTGGTTCTGGCCATCTAGTGGAGTTCTTCTCATACACCACTCGAATTGGCAAATGGCTGCAGTTGGAGGCTTTGGTTTGGAGCCCCTCACAAGAGCACCATTGGTAGAGCAGCAGGTTCTCATCGAGGCTATTACCAAATTCTGGTCTCGGTTCTAGATCATCCTTCGCTTGAGGCAGATCTCCTACTTCTTTTGGCTGTTAACTCATGGGCCCATGGCTAGTGCAGATGCGGCAGAGGATGTCATTGTTGTTCAGTAGGCGCTCTTGAGACGAAAGCACACTGCTTGTGGAGCTGTCCTGCCGCCCAGAGAATCTGGCTTGGTGTTCAGGATTGTGGCCAGGGTGTGAAGAATCCGTCGGGTCTTCACATGGGTGACGGCAGCTTGGTTGACAAAGGGGAGGCATGCTTTCTCCATCGAGATGACCTCACCATTGAAAAATTAACTCAAAATGATTTAAACCATGATAATGGTCAAGGGATTTGAATAATCGGCAGACCTAACAAGAGACTTAAATTGAAGAGTTCTAGATGAATTCTTCAACTTTTAAAGATGTTCAAAATATGCTGGGGCTACAACAGAGTTACCCAGAAAAAGATATCCTATGATGAATATAGTCATTTTCAGTGTCTGGTTTTTACTATAGTATCAACCTTTGCTAGATACAAATTATGAAAAGATAAACCCTCTTCATATTATTGAATATTTAGGCGAATTACAGGGATGAAAGTATCCTAGATATCTGTGGTACCTTGAGCCATGTTTATAGCATACCTATGACTGCTGCTTGCAACTAGTACCCTGAGTTTCTGCACCAAGGATCAATTTATAAAGTCATGTTTGCTTCCATTGTCAAGAAGAACATGGCCTTGTTGACCCATAACTTCTCATGACATCCAAATAGACCATGGGTCTGAAAGCAGCAGGATTGAAAGAATAGCAGTCACAACAACCTTGCAAGTGATGAATTTGTGAGTTGTAGAGGGAGAGAGAGAGCAGAGTGTGAGAGCAGGAGAGTAAGAGCTGAAATCGATAGTTGCAATAGAAGAAAGAGTTACAACTGAAGAGAGTGATAGGTTTTGTCTAAGTGACAAAACCTTATCCTTCACTAACCGTAGTTAGTGAACTAACTGTGGTTAGGGGGAAAAACCTCTAAGTGAGGGAAAAGTGCCCCAAACCTACTTATTACATTACATTGGTCACTGCTAAATTATAACAATAATTCTAACACCCCCCTGCAGTGCCAATGTCATGTACAAGGAAATGATCAATCACCAAAAGGAGATAAGTTCAGGGCACTGCGAAATGCCTCAAACTTTTCACGTGGAAGTGCTTGGGTGAAAATGTCTGCAACATTGTCATGTGTTGACACAGATCATACTGATCTCTCCTGCATGCAACTTCTCTCTGACGTTGTGATAGTGAACCTCAATGTGCTTTGTGCGAGCATGAAACACTGGATTCTTTGCCACTGTAATAGCACTCTGACTATCAGTGAGAATTGGAGAAGGACCCTCCAATGAAAGATGAAGATCAGCAAATAAACGACGCAGCCAAACACATTCAACTGTCGCTGTGAAAGCTGCCCTATACTCAGCTTCACATGAAGAGGTAGCCACTGTAGATTGTTTCTTGCTTAGCTAAGAAATACAAGCTTTGCCCAAAAAGAAACAATTGCCACTTGTGGACTGCCTAGTGTCATAGTTTCCAGCCCAATCTGAGTCACTGTAGGCATGTATCTGCAAGTCACCCCCCCTGGGAAACATCAAACCAAAAGACTTGGTACCTTGCAAATAACGGAAGATGCGTTTTATAGCCTGCCAATGCAGTCTTTGGGCTGTGCATATATCTGCTCACCTGAGAAACTGCAAACTGAATATCAGGTCGTGTATTGTAGAGATAAATGAGGCATCCAACAGCCTGACTGTAGAGTGTGACATCAATTGATTCACCTGCATTGTAAGCTTCAGCCCTGGCTCCATGGGAGTAGCTATGGGCTTACAATCCTGCATGTTGAATCTGTCCAAGAGTTTCTGCACATACTTGGATTGAGACATAACGATGCCACTTTTCTCTTGAGTGAACTGGATCCCCAAATAAAACTGTAGCAGCCCCAAATCTGACATGTCAAAAGTGGTCTGCAATTCAGCTTTAAAATCTGCAATATTATCTTCATTTGACTCTGTGAGCAGTAAGTCATCTACATAAAGAATGATGACTAAAATATCCCCCCCATCCTTCTTGATGTAGAGGGTGCTCTCAGCTGGACTATTGTGCAGCCCCTTGCTGGTCAGAAAGGCATGAATTTTGGCATACCATGCACGTGGGGCTTGTTTCAGCCCATACAAAGCTTTATTCAGCTTGCATACCTGAAGTGCATTTCCTGAAATTTCAAAGCCTGGAGGTTGTTTGACATAAACCTCTTCCAACAAGTCTCCATTAAGAAAAGCTGTTTTAATGTCCAACTGATGAACATTCCATTCAAAGTTTGCAGCCATAGCTATAATTGACCGGATGGTTGTCATTCTGGATGTAGGAGCAAAAGTCTCCTCATAGTCTATGCCCTTTTTCTGAGCATATCCTTTTGCAACCAGCCTTGCCCTGTACCGATCAATGGTCCCCCCATCTGGCTTTCTTTTAACTTTGAAAACCCACCGTGTACCTATGGCATGTTTACCTGATGGCAAATCGACAACTTCCCATGTCTGATTTTTCTGAATGGACTGCAACTCATCGTGCATGGCATTCATCCAATGCACATTATCCAGTGCCTCTTCAAATGTCTCAGGCTTCTCCTCATCAAGAAGAGTACGTGCATAAGCTGATTCAACTGAAAGAGCTCCCCCCCCATGCCTTATTTCATTCCGAGTTCTGCCAGGTAATGGAGCATCAATTTTACTCTCCCTGAGAGTTTGTAACAGCCAATTTGGGACTGTTTTTGCTGCATGTATATCTGCAATTTCTTGCTGAACAACCTCTTCCACTGCTTGTGGAGGTGGTAAGACATCCTGTGGCTGAATCGAGCATGTGGAGGTATCTGAAAATTTTGATTTGCATCAGATATATCAGTAGGGGAACCCAAGGCAACGGGTAGTAACCCTCAAAGACATCATCGAAAGAAGTAGGCAAATCAAATTCAGCTCGAGTGTGAGCTGAATTTTCTGAAAATATAACATCTCTACTGACAATAATCTTGCGTGTGACAGGATTGTAGAGACGGTAGCCCTTGCTCTCTGCACTGTACCCAACAAAAATGCATTTGATTGCCTTATCAGACAACTTATGCCGAAATTCAACGGGCACATGAGCATATGCAAGGCATCCAAAAACACGAAAATGATCCACAGAAGGCTTTCTCCCTTGCCAAACTTCATAGGGAGTCTTGGTCTTTAAAGCTTTTGTGGGTGCCCAATTCAAAACATAATTGGCACACATGAGACCTTCAAGCCAAAATTTGTGAGGCAATTTTTCGCTTTTTAGCATGCATCTATCCATCTCCATAAGAGTACAATTTTTCCTCTCAGCTTTGTCATTTTGCTGAGGAGTTAGCCTCACTGTAAGCTGATGTGCAATGCCCTTGTCTTTCAAAAATGCATCAAAATCTGCAGACAAATACTCCCCTCCTCTATCTGTGCATAATGTCTGTCTCTTGAGTATCTTGAGTCCTGATTCATTTTCAACCATGGCTGCAAAGTGTTTGAAAACCATAAACACTTCTGATTTGCGTTTCAGCCCATAAACCCGAGTGTAGTTGGAGTAGTCATCTATAAAAGTGACAAAGTAAAGATGAACACCCAATGATGGAGTCCTCATGGGACCACAGACATCACTATGAATAAGCTGTAATTTTCGAACAGCTTTTACTGATCCATCCTTCTTGAAAGGAAATTTGTGCATTTTACCAAGAAGTGGAGGAGGTGTTTCAAGAGGAGGCAATGCATAAACCATAGCATGTTTTTGAAGCGTCATCAAGCTGCCATAATGCATGTGTCCATATCTGGCATGCCATAACTCCGCATTCTGCATAGCAGCAATAGGAGTGGAAACTGCAAGAGCATGTGCTGGTCTTTTCTCATACATGTCAAGCTGAAAAAGACCACGTAACAAAGTGCCAGACAATTTCAAGGCATAGTCATGCTCTTTGTCATGGACTGCACACTTGTCATCTTCAAAAATGACCTGAAATCCAGCTCTGTTAAGAGTGGACACTGAAAGTAGATTTTTTGTGATACCAGGCACATACAAGACATCAGAAATTTTGAATGTTGAGCCATCAATGGCTGTAAGTTCAACTTCACTTGTACCACGAACTGAATAGGAGGAGTTGTTGGCACATGTGACCTTTTTACCAACGGGAGGTGGATGGAGAGATGTGAAAAGACACTTCTTGGAAGTGATATGCTTTGAGGCACCGCTATCAAAATACCATGTATTTTGTGTCTCATTGACACTGAAAGCTGATGCATCCTTGGAAGAATCATAACTGCATGTCAGAAAAGCATAAGTATCATCATTACAAGTGGCTGTACTATCCGGAGCAGCCAACTGAGAGTCTGAAATGCAAGACAAGAAGGCATAGTCGTGCTCCACAAAGTTGGCTGTAGCTTGCTCATTGTCAGATGCATGAGGAGCTGAATCTGAAACAGCCATATTGGAGCTGTTTTTCTTTTCTTTTGCAAGCCTTTTCTTGCATTCTCCAATGTAGTGACCTGGCTTTTTGCACTAATGACATATTCCCTTCGTCTTGGGTTTACGTGCATCACCCTTAGCCTTTTGAGAAGGCTGTCCTAAACCACTGGAAGGCTGATTTGCTGATGTCTTTGCCTGTCCCTTTACTTTAGGCTTGAATTTTGAAAGCATGGCATGTTCACCTGCTCGTGAAGCCATGTTTTTCCTGGTCTGCTCTTCTTGCAGTAGAAGTCCTATCAACTCATGAAAATTGAGAGGATTTGCAACCCCCCCCCTTCAATGACAAATTCAGCGAGGTATGAAAGCTGAGATAAGACTCAGGAAGAGAATTCAGAGTAGTGGTAAATATCTCTGAATTAGGAATGATCTCATCAATATTCAGCAATTGCTTTCGTAAATCCTGTAGCTTTGTGAGGTGCACTGACATGGAGTCACCCTCTTCCATATGTGTATGAGACAATTCTCTTTTCAAAAAAGACACCCTGGCATCATTCTGAGCTGCATACATGCTCTCCAAAATATCCCATGCTGCCTTTGAGATCTTACACGATCGGATATGCGAAATGATGAATCTTTTCACTGAAAGAGAAATACACGACAAAGCTAAAGCATCACGTGAATCCCATCTCTTTTGCTCTGGAGTGGTAGGTATAACTGCACCAATAACTTGTGCTGCAGCTGTACCCTGTGCACGACCTCTGCCTCCTCCTTGCTAGGGAGGGATATTAGGTGCCACATTTGCTGGCCGGATCTCATCCCCATTTACATAGTCCCACAAATTAGGGAAATCAGAATATTGCGTACCATAAAGCTCCAGAGGGAGTAGTTGGTACCATCCAGCAAATCTGAATTCCCTTGCTGGGAATGGAGTGCACAATTCCAAAACAATACAGCCAAACACTGGCTAAAAAATGCAACTCAAATCTCTGTAATGTCTCTGTCAGAAATTTGCCAGAGCATCCAATCTCTCCCAAAACCTGCCAAAAGTGCTTCAAAACACTCACAGAAAGGCAGTGTGAAGTGAAATCTGCAAAATTGCTCTCCCAACACAAAAGCCCCAATTTGTGGCTTGAAATTGCAACCAGAAAGGGGCAAATGGTCTAAAAGCCCCAAATGTTGCACAAATTGCTCTCTGTCTGCAAAAGCCCCAAATTTCACTGCAAAATTGCAGTGTGATTGCAAAAGCCCCGAATTTTTGCAATCTCTGCAACAAATGCAAAAGCCCCAAATTTGACAAAATTCCCAATACACAAAATGTGTCCAAAGCTACCCACAAAATGGCGTGCAAAGCAAATTTCTGCCTCGAATGACACACTTCGTACAAAAGTACGGAACTGTACAGAATGTACAGTCAGGCTGTACAGCTGATGACACACTACGTACAAAAGTACAAAACTGTACGGAATGTACAATTAGGCTGTACGGACCTGAGAGTACGAGATGTGCGGATCTGACGGCACGGGCTGTACGGATTTGAAGGCACGGGATGTACGGATTTGACGAGCTGTACAGGCGATGTACGGAATTGTCAGCCTGTACGGATGGCGACCTGTACGGACGGCGCTACTCTGCAGTACAAAGCACAGACGGAGCAGTGTACGGGCATGTATGTACAGATCGCGTGCAGGTATGGATGGCGCTGTCGACGCATGCAGGTACGGACAAGCGTACGGACGGCGGTGTAGCAGGTACGGATGGCGCTGTAGCATGTATGGATAAGCGTACGGCAGCTGTACGGGATGACGGAATGGACGGGAGCTGTACGGGCTGGAGCTGTACGGCGAACTGTACGGCTGACGACGAGCTGGTATGGACGTACGGAACATTCAACAATGGCTGTACGGACTTGTTCACGGGCAATTGTACGGAATGGTACGGGAGTTGTACGGGCTGGGAGCACGTCCGGGAGCTAAGCCTGCTCTGATACCAAATGTGAGTTGTAGAGGGAGAGAAAGAAAGAAAGAAAGAAAGTGTATTATTGTCCACTAAAGGCCAAAATGGGCCCATGGGACATCAAGAACTCTGCGTACAAGATAGCACAAAATCAACGTGCCACAAAGAAGAGGCATCGTCGAATATCATCTAAGTGCTACGCAATACAATGCAAGTGAAAGTACATAATGTCAAATCCGAGCCTAAATACAAAGTAAGCTAGATGCAAGGAAACCGCCCCTTGGTGCAAAATGGGGGGATGAGTACAATATGTCAATGCAAAGATACAACTCCATGTATCACGGAGTCTGAGAACCAAAATAATACTGGAAATCCTGTCCATCGACTCTGCCTCCTGCTATGAGAGTACAAATCTGAGCAAAAGTGAGGTGAGCGGCTGGTAGGGCGAGATCTCCATGAGTAAGTCTCCTCCGAAAAGCTGCCATCATCCTGGATCGTCTGGAGATGAAGCGGCGAGTATGTCCCCTATGTAGCAAGATCCTGCGGCGTCTACAAACCATCTCATATGTACATCCACAGGGTGGAGGCATGTGTCCTGTGTGAGCTCTGACCTCCTCGTGCTCCTCCTGATACCTGTCATCTGGTATAGCGTGTGTCTGAGCTCTATCGGGCTGGGCTCTATCACGCTCCGGTCTGTGCTGATGGTCTCTGAGGTAGTGTCGTCGAAGCATAGTGGCCTCCCTGACATAAAGAGCTAGGCAATGCTGATCCTCATAATCCATCACTCGTGAGAGAGGTCCAAAGCCATCCGTGAAGAGACAGTGGAATCTCCCTCTGATCTCATAATATAGCGGGCATCTGCAAATGAAGTGCTCCTCTGACTCCACCTCTCCCATGGTGCAACAAGGGCAGATCCTGGTCTCTCGGCCTGGACGCCGTCCATCCTCCATGCGTCGCATCCTACCAGCCTCTATCTCGAGCTGATGCGAAGAGACTCTAAGCTGGCCAAGGGCAATCCTCAGTGAGTGGGACATGTGGATACCTGTGTAGCCTGGTGGAATGACAAATCCATCCTCTGAGATCCGAAGGAAGTGGTCACGATATGTGGCCATCTTCGTCGAAAGCTGCGTGGGATAAATCCAAGTGCGGTACGTATGAAGCTGCAGCAAGTCTGCTCTCGTGACCTGACTAAGCTCGTGGCGAGTCAACTCGAGATGAGGGGCATCCATGTTGTATCGGAAGGGAGGCAGTCTATCCATGTCTAGTCCAAGAGATGTGAGCCACCTAGTGAGTCTGAAGTACCAGCAGTATCGGGCCCCAGATCGTGCCAACTCCATAGAAGATGCAAGTGCTAACCATGGCAACCGAGCTCTGCCTGCTGCTGAGTCTCCAAACTCCCTAACCCTGTGCAAATACATGACCGACTGAAACGCTGCATCCAATGCAAGGGGAGTAGCTCCAAACTCTGCTAGCATGATCTCGTGCGGAACTGTAGCCTTGGCCCTAATGAGCCGAGAGAACATGATGATCTGTAACCTCTCTACTCGTCTCCAATCTGCAGCGCCGAGGTCTCCTGCCCAGAAAGGAGCTGCATACATCGCAGCTGGTCTCACCAATGTGTCAAATAGCAGGGATTTCGTATCGGGATGCTGAAAGTGGGACTGAAAACACTGACGCTCAAGATGAGCCAACGAAGCATACCCTTTACTAATCCTATCTCGTGCTGCATATGTCATGGTAAAGATACCCTTTACTAATCCTATCTCGTGCTGCATATGTCATGGTAAAGATCGGTCCCCTGAAAACTGCCCCCAAATAAGTGTACTCTCTAACAAGCTCAATGGGCTGTCCGTCATAAGTGAAGCAAAACTCATCCGTGCTGTAGATACGATCAGAGGTGTTGAAAACCATAACCTTGGTCTTGCCAAGGTTTACGGTCAATCCCCTGTCCTGGCAAAACCTGTGGAGTGCCTCAATATGTGCCTGGAGGCCCTGAGCAGTAGAGGAAATGAGAACCACATCGTCCGCATACAGGAGGATAGGAATGGAGGATCCTGAGAGAGTAGAGCCCACAGCGCGTGTCATCTGTACGAACATCTCTAGCTCATCAATATATAGTCCAAAGAGAGTAGGAGAGAGCGGGCAACCCTGCTTTACCCCAATCGTGCTGCATACCTCCTCTGAGAGCCCCTCACGTGTCCGAACCCGACCAGTGACCCTCTCATACAAAGCCATGATAGCCCACTGTGTTTCTCCACTGAAGCCCATCTCGCGAATCCTCTGAAACAATCTGAATCGCGGAACTGTATCAAATGCCTTCCTGAAGTCCACGAAGCAACAATAAAGCCGTTGCCTTCGTGACTTCGCCTCCTCTACTAGTGCCCTGAGTGTGAGAATGTGGTCAAGCGTCGAATGATCCCTGCGAAATCCAGCCTGTCCTCTGGCTCTGAGTCCTGTCGTCTCGGCATGGTCATTTATACGGCTTTCCAAAACTGATGCATAGATCTTGGCCATAACGTGGCCAATCATGATGGTCCTGTAATTCGACGGCTCCATAGGGTCCCCCGACTTGTGGATAGGTACTATGGTATTGCCTAACCAGGACTGTGGTAGGCCTGTACAAACAGACTCATTGAAGAGACGGGAGAGAACAAAAGCTAAGGTATCAATCCCATGGATTACATACTCCGCTTGCAATCCATCATGATCCTTAGCTCTCCGGTTCTTCAATCGGTGGACTGCTGCACGGACACTCTCCGGTGTGAAGAGACTAGATGAAGCTGGCCTAGGGGAGTGGGATAAATCGATATCTGGCTGAGAGAGCAGAGTGTGAGAGCAGGAGAGTAAGAGCTGAAATCGATAGTTGCAATAGAAGAGAGAGTTACAACTGAAGAGAGTGATAGGTTTTGTCTTAGTGACAAAACCTTATCCTTCACTAACCGTAGTTAGTGAACTAACTGTGGTTAGGGGGAAAAACCTCTAAGTGAGGGAAAAGTGCCCCTAACCTAGTTATTACATTACATTGGTCACTGCTAAATTATAACAATAATTCTAACAGAATTTCAATTCTAGAGATAGGTGATTAGCCTGGAATGGAGGTGCCCCTTTGTTTTGGTTCTTGGGACGAATATCCAGAAAGATGTCCTCCTTGCAAATTTTTGAAGAAAAGGCCCTTCAGACTTGGCTTCCACAAGCTCAATTTGGGCTACTTATTCTTCCTTTAGAAGGAGAAAAAGATGTGTTGGATGGTATGATCTGCCACCATATGCATTCTCTAGCTCAACCTTATGACTCAAACCTGTGGAAATCCTTTCTAGCAATGATTTCTTCCATATGGTTTCCTTGAAACTTGGTATGCCATAGGCCTTCAGGCATCTCACTTCATTGCTCTGCTTCTTAGATGGGATTTCTGTTGCTTTCAGGGGTAGATGTTCAAACATTCCCTTTCAAGGGACATGAACTTTCTTATGAAACAATAGTCCGATGTTGTTTGGAATGCAGTCTTGAAGTTGTTTTAGCTGATTTGAAAGTTTTAATCTAGATGACATAGTAGGTTTTTTTCCTTGAAGGCTAAAACTCAATTTCATGTTAAACACATCTCTACATCAAAAGTGGAGTGCTTTTGTTGGCAAAATGTAGGATTCTCTCTGTCTTTCCAACGTTTGACATTGTTTTGTATGTTTCTGAACAGCGATTTGAGGGAGATGTCAGAGATCTGACCTTAGATTTTACGGTAACTGAAGAGATACTTGGAAGAAGAACTATCATAGAACTGAGGCCTGGTGGGGCCAACATTCAGGTTACGAATGAAAATAAGCTGCAGTATGTGCATGCCATGGCTGACTATAAGCTCAATAGGCAGGTAGGCAGATTATTACAGAATCACTTTAGTCTCTGATTTGAAATATATATATATATCTGCTTTGAGATGCAGTGAGACAGATCTAAACATATTTAAATAGGAGGCTTTAGCTATTTTCTTTACAGAGATTTTAGATTACTTTTTTTGTTTTGTAGATGCAACCCTTAATAAATGCATTTTCAAGAGGACTTTCTGATATAATTGTGCCCACATGGCTGAGCTTATTTAATGCAAGGGAGTTCAATCAGGTAAACAATCTTCTCCTTCTTTTCTAAGTTATCATGGCGACACTAGGAGCCTCCACTATAGAGGCATTGTCTTTGTTGAGTTTTCAAGGCTGATGTTTTCCATGTCGTGTTATTTGCTTCATAGCTACTCTCAGGTGGAGAGCATGACTTTGATATAGATGATCTAAAAGCAAATACTAGATATACTGGTGGCTTTACAGAGAACAGCCGTACAGTCAAGCAATTTTGGGAGGTCAGTCACTTCTGTAAGGATGCCCATAGTGAACTAAGCTGGCTGATTTCTGGTCTGTTTAGAGTATGAAATCGGAGTAAAGGCAGACAAAATAAGCTTGATTTCCTCTAAATAGTAGCAGAAGGCAGGTGTTTCTCTCACAAGCGCCAGCATCATTTTTTGAGGTTTGTGTGACAGGTTCTCAAAGGGTTTCAACCACAAGAGCGTTGCGCACTTCTAAAGTTTGTTACTAGCTGTTCTCGTGCTCCTTTGCTAGGCTTCAAGCATTTACAGCCTGCCTTCACAATCCATAAAGTAAGTAAATCGTTTACAGCATTCCTTGACAATCCATAAAGTAAATTCATTTACAGCCTACCTTCACAATCCATAAAGTAAGAATTCATCCCCTCTCTCCCTCTCCTTCTGGGCCCCGCATGGTCTTTGGAAGACAATGCCAATCCCACCTACTAACAAACTATGGAGCTTCCCTTTAACACGAGTAAGAGGAGTCTTGTTAAGACAAGGTCTCCTTAATTGTATATGCTATTGACTTTTTCTAGAAGATACCTCCCATTGATATTACTATACCTGTCCTATTTATGCCAGGTTCCTTTAAGGAAGTCTGAATCGTGAATCATATCAATGCTGGCCAAGCTCAAGATGTCATCCATCATCTTAAGACCAAGATTTCCAAGACAAAGAGAGGCTACAAGGATTTTTTACCCATGCTGCTGCTTTCCCTCTTGTGTTGCCATGTTCTTTGAGATCATTCATCCCATCCATAAAGCATGAGATACTGAGAGCCCAGCAGCTACTATAGTAATAGTTTTACCCCAATTATGCAAAATCAGTTAAGTATATAGGGTGGGAGGACAAAAACTTTGGGTCCTGATTTTAATTAAAGAAACAATGAGGAGGGGAATACCACGAGTTATGCCACATACGCCTGATCAGCAAGGGGGGCCTGCGGTTGTCCTTATCCCTCCTCCTCCCTCTCCTCCCCCTCCCCCTCTTCCTTTCCACTCCCCCCCCCTCCAGGGTTCCCCCCGTCTCCTCCCCCCCCCGCCCCCCTGCTATGATTACTATCACCACCCACCCCCCTCCCTCCGTCCCCCGCTCCCCTACCTCCCCCGTCGCCTCCCTTTCCACCTCCAACAGGTTCGTCCGCCACGACACCCTTGCCAGCAGGCAAGGGTAAGATGACGCCCCCTTTGGCTTCCTTATCGCAGTAGCCGGTCCATCTGGGGAGGGATCCAGAGGTCCATCCGGGGAGGGATCCAGAGGGACGGGGCTCGTCCTCCCGGTCAGCAGTTCCCAACCTCCAACCTGGGCGTCCCTTACCGCGGGACTTCTGGAGGTTAGGATCCTGGAACTATCTGGAGATTTCGGACTCATATCCTCTATCACTGGAGGTAACGCTCATGGTCCTACAGCCCCGGAAGGGGGGTTTGATCAGTGCAGTAGGCTCTCAGACACACCCCGTTTGGAGATTCCAGTTTGCCTCCACAGGGTTGGGGCATTGGTCCCCAGAGGTGTTTGATGCTACTATTGGAGATCAGATTTCACGCATGATGGACGAGTGGATGGGGCCATAGGGACTGGACCTTTGGCACGCCCATGGTGCGGAGGTGAACTTTCAACTAAGCTTCACACACGAGGAGCCGATGTGTGGTTTGGCGGTAGGAGTTATCAGATTGCCGCTGGAGGCAAAGGTGGAGTAGGCACACTACTGGCTCCCTTAGAAGTATGCGGAGCTGTTTGGGGTGGAAGTCTCCTTTATGATGAAGTGGGCACGGAAGATCGGTATTGAGCCGGCAGACTGGAGGAGCCTTTCATAGATGAGGAGCTCTTGGAAGCCCTCAAGGCTCTCCCAACCTAGAAGTGTCTGGGCGAGGATGGCTTGACTCCGGCCTTCTTCCGGAACTTCTGGGAGATTATCTCCACCCCTTTCCGATTAGCTTGCTAGGAGATATTTGACACAGGCTCCCTCCCTCAGTCCTTGAGTAGGGGGTGGATTTGTTTGATCCTTAAAGGGGGAGATAGGTCAGACATTCGACACTGGAGACCGATCATTCCGCTTGATATTGCATACAAGATCCTTGCCAAGGTCTTGAGCTTGCGGTTACGGCCACATCTTACCGACATCATCCACGACACACAGACCGGGTTCGTCCAAGAGCGTAGAATCTTGGACAACATCTTCACGTTTTGGGAGGCAGTGGATTGGTCCAGGGAGGAGTGACAGCCGCCGTTGGTTGTCCTTCTGTTGGATTTTGAGAAGGCCTACGATAGGGTGGAGTGGTCCTTCCTGGAGGATACTATGCGGGGATTGGGTTTCTCAAACAAATGGGTCAGAGGAGTTTCTGCGCTTTATGCGGGGAGCTCTAGTCAGATGCTTATCGGAGGACACACGGGCGGGGCCTTTCGTCTCTCTCGCTTGGTCCACCAAGGCTGCCCACTCGCTCCCTTTTCTTATTTGTGGCAGAGGATTCGGGCTATTACTTGAGATCACAGGTAGCGGGCCTCACAGGGTTGAGGCTCCCAATAGGATAGGAGGAGCTGCTTGACTCGGAGTTTGCAGATGACATGGCCTTGCATGTTGAGGGAACCATAGTGAGTCTGGAGAGAGTCAAGGGCGCCTCGGCTATCTACTACGAGGCCTCGGGTGCACGGATCAATTGTATAAAATCCATAGTTTTCTTCACAAGCTTTGAGGAGACACATGAGATTCGTGAGTGGGGGAGTGACTTTGGCTTCAGATGGATACCGTGGGGCCAGACAGCGAGATACCTCGGATGCCAGGTTGGTATTGACATTACAGCAGAGCAGCAGATTGCCTCGGTCCTTGAGAGTGTTTGGCGCAAGCTTCTCTACTGGAGCTTGGCCAAACTCTCTCTAGCAAGTCGCCCCTTAGTGGCAAATCAGGTCCTTCTTGCCACGGCTTGGTATATCGCCTCCTGCTGGTGCTTTCACAAAGGTTGCATTGGGCAGCTCCGATGGTTGGTTCGTAACTTCCTTTGCGTAGGTTCGGACGGCAAGAGGAACACTAGAGCCCGGGTAGCTTGGCAGATGGTGATCATGCCGCAGGAACTGGGAGGCTTGGGTATCATTGATTCGGAGATGCATAGCAGAGCCCTCTTGGGCAAGTTGGTTGATGGCGGCCTCATCCCAGGTGCAGAGCCTTGGAAGCTCCTCTTATAGCAAGAGCTTCCAAGGAACACCCCACGCGCTGGGGGACAGTGGCAGCCTTCACATAGGTGGACCTTCTCAGAGGCCCCCCTTACAGGGAAGGGTTCCCCCTTGATGAGGTGCCTCCACAGGGTCTGGCAGAGACTGGCAGGGGGTCTCATTCGTGGTCCGCCCAGATGCAGAGAGGAGTTTGAGCGTCAGCCTCTTATGTGGCACCCAGAGATCAGAGATCAGGAGGGGCGTATGCTCGGACAACGGACTCACATTGGTTGGGCACAGTGGGACAGCGGTCCAGCGGGGTCCTTTGGCTGTTGGAGCAGATTACCCATGGAGGAAGAGGTGAGGCTTGATGCCTGAGTGCATCTGCGAGGGGTAGGGCAACGGATGAGCGAGATTGACTTAGCCATTCTGTGTCCTAGTGAGAGGGACTTCGCGTATGGAGAGACAATAGATGGTTGGGGTAGTTTTCTCGTACTGGTGTCCCCTTGAGATGCTGATGCAGCGAGGCAACATGCATCGCGGCTTCTTCCGTGTAGGACCCGGAGGCCTACTTCAGCCACTCACTGAGAGATACTCTGAGATGGATGGGAGTCTTGATGGGATTCATTGGCAAATGATCAAAGTGGTGGGATGTTTGGGGAAGGAGTGGCACCTTGACTCTCCCAGTATCTCAGAGCAGGACGTCTCTAGATGGCGCCTTTGGCTGTGGGAGGGTAGACCCTTGAGGGAGGTCCAGTGGGATCCGGGAGAGTGAATCTGGCCTTCTAGGGGCAGCCTAGCCGAGGAGGTGGATGAGGTGCCCTTCTTTTCTACACCACACGGATTGGCAGGAGGATTCAGATGGACTTGTCGAGGTTGACCCCCTCGAGGGAGAGGCATTGGGCGACCCAGAGAGTGCCCCGAGATGCTCGTTTCAGGTTTTGGACGCGGCTATGGTCCAATTTGTGGCCGAGGAAGATATCCTACTTCTTTTGGCTGGCTGCCCACGGAGGCTTGTCCATCGGACCGTGGTTGGAGTAGATACGAGTGGAGGTGCAGTGCCATTGTTGCTCTGATGGTCTCCTGGAGACTATCCTGCACTGACTGTGGAGCTGTCGTAGCGCAGCGAGGATTTGGATGGGAGCCCTCAGGATCATGACACATATGTAGAGTCTTCAGAGAGACTACACCTAGGGGATGTGGTTTGGTTGACAGAGGGAGGACACGGGTTTCAGATTGATGAGATCTCCTCAGCCTATCGGAGACAGGGTCAGAGCATCTAGAGGATAGCACTCCATGAGGCAGTCCCTCCTGACAGCCTAGCTCCTCCTCCTAGGGAGGACAGCGTTTGGGAGGTGGTAGCCAGCATCACGGCGTGGAACATTGGGTGGCTCGTTGCAGTCTTGTGATGGGTGAGCACCCAGTTCCACCCTCAGCTACCCTAGTCGCCATCTAGCAGGACATCATATACACACTACGATCCACCTAGGAGCGTGGGACTCCAGGCTCCAGGGCGACTATTGAGAGGCGTGCTCATTTCTGCAAAACTTGGCCTGCAGGAGTTTTCTACATCTTTACCCCCCGAGGGATTCGCTAGTTGTATAGTCCCCCCACTTGGCTGTCAGCCCCAGTACCAGAGATCCCCTAGGCAGTGAGCTGGGTTTATTTGGAATAGGCCGGTTCTTTCTTTCAGCCTTTTCTGGTTTTTTTCCATACTCAGCACCTTCGGGGCTGTTGTCTTGTATGAAACCTTTCAAGCAATAATAGAAGGTTCCTTTCTTTGAAAAAAGAAAGAAAGAAAGAAAGACAGATTTAAGGTAGGGTCAGCCTTATGGAGGGATGATCATGACGTAGAAACTCCTTTGTTGTAGAATTCGGCGGTCTGCATTTTGAGTTAGGGAGCTAGCTCATGTTACATTCTGGTTTAGAATGTTGTAGGACCTTGGATGGATCGGTGACAGAAAGTCCTTAGAGAGACTGATGGTAATGTACATAAAATGCAAGTACTTGGTTGTGTCGTGTTAGATGGCTCTACCTTGCTCGAGAGATGATCCTCAGTCTCGAATCTGAGTTGATGGCATAAATCCTTACACTCATCATCATACTAGTTGTTGCAAGATACTGAGCCAAGGGCGGCAGGCAAGTGGAACGAGTTGTGTACGTGAAATTGTGCAGTGTGCCCTCGTAAAAGGAGCACGTGATCAAAGCAGCTCGATCTTCCAAGGGCGGAATGTCCTTGAGATGTGAGTAAGGTGCAAAGCATGTGGTATACTTGCAGGAGAGGCTATGATCGAAGAGGATGTCATGATATGTAGTGTGTGTGTGGATAGTGTCGTGGTGTGTGGTGTGTGGTGGGGGATGGATATACTAAAGAAAGGTAAGTATGGTTAGCTCCTAGTGGTGGTGGGAAGATGGAGAAGTGTGGATAGCTCTTAGTGGTGGGGAGATGGAGAAGTGAGTGATATACGGGACAAAGGCAAGGGATCCCATGTGGTAGTCAACTATCTTGGAGCCTTCCCCCCTTGCCCCCCTGCGCCCAAAAAAAGTGGAAAGCAAGCGAATCCACCTAAGAAAGGCCATGGATATAGACCATTGTAAGTGATAAGGTCATTTGTCTTACCCATGTCCAAGAAAGCATGCCCATACTAGGTGGTTGGGACTCACCTTTTTGCGAATATTCGAGATATCCGTGCCTCATCTAGATCCATATCCGAGAAGGAAAATAGTCTAATTCGAAAATAAAGAAGTGATACTTGATGTGTATCCACCGTCGCCTTGAAGTCCCCAACAAGGAGGACTTCCTCACAGCTTGAGAAATCCATGATATCCATGTGGCGTTGCATATGGTGAGGTCTCAGCCTTCTCACGGCGGAGATCTCTAGCAAAGTGTGAGGTCTCAAGGGGGAATAGCATATTGTGATGAAGGGTCTGTCGAGAGGTGCGCCGAATCTGAATCCAAAGAAATCTAGAATGTGTGTCACGCCTCTCGACAAAAATCATCCCGGTGAGAGATTATCTATATGTATCGCCTCTCCTCCCAGTCTACACTCTGCACGTGTCTTTCGAGTCTCATCTTGTTATGTATCCATTGACTATAGGCAAAGGGCGCTCTAGGCTCTGATGGGTCTCTGCGGAGAAAGCTACATCTTGTCCTATTTAGAGTCTCATAGACCCCATCTTCCTATGTAGGGGGAACTATCAAAAGCGCCCATCCCAAACCACTGCCCATTTTCCCTCCTTGTAGGTGATGGGTCACCTCTGGAGTGGGGTGCGCCTTTCCTCTCCCTGCAAGGGTGTGAGGTCCTCGTCGAAATTGGATATGGGGGTCGTCCATAGTTACTAGCCGAAACGGAAACGGAAGAAACGGAGTTTTCGGCCCCCGCCAAAACGGAAACGGAAGATCGGCAATATGATACAATTTATGTATAAAAATTTATTTTTTATACATAATATAATTATCAATAGAGTGCAAATCATACATAATACAATTATCTATACTTGAAGCTTCAAGCATCAATGCATCATTCATGCCTCTATGATTCTAAATTCTTGAATGATGCTTCAATAATCTGAAATCAACATGTATCATAACTAACAAGTTTGGCAAGTTAAAAGAGGATGGAGAGGTGGAAGGAGCCTGGAGGTTCAGAGGTAGAAGTGAAGGAGGATGGAGAGGAGGAGGATGGAGAGGTTACAGGTAAGATTAAAGAGAGGATGGAGAGAAGAAGGATGGAGAGCAGGCTGCCAAGCTGTAGCTTGCAGAATGGAGAAGATGGAGAGAAGGATGAAGAGGATGCACAGAAGGAGTGCAATGGGCGGGAGGCGGCGAAAAAAGGAGCCAGGCGGCGAAATTGCGATTTTGGGGGTCTAGGGCAAAAACAGGTTTTACAAAACGGCGTTTCTTCAAGAAACGCCATTTCCGTTTCGCCGTTTCCGTTTCCTGCCACGAAACGGCCGTTTCGTGCAACTATGGGGTCGTCCATAGAACTTTCCATCGTAGTGCTGCAAGGCTAGTTTAAGGAGGTAACATACATGTTTCAGCTACTACTAGGATGAGGTAGGGTGTCTGTGCCTTAACCTGCAACTCCCCTATCAGGAAACATTTATGTATAGTTTCTATCCTTTCCGAGTATATTTTAGACAGCGTGGGTGCCTAAGCGGGACATCCGCAAAGGATGATTGCCTACACAAGCGTGGTGTACAGAAACTCTCATTTCCCAATTCCACAGGTGCGCCTGCCTACATTTATTTTGGAAGCTATATACAGCTTTTAAACCCCCTAGAATCAATCCTTTCCACGCGTGCATTCCATTTGTAGTTCGTAAAATCCAGTCCTAAATATTTATGAGAGAGAGAGAGAGAGAGAGAGAGAGAGAGAGAGAGAGATTAACGGCTTTAGGAAGCCTCTTGCGCCTATGGGATGAAGTAGACGAAGCGAAAATATCTCATATAAGCCTCAAAGTGCTGAAGAAAAGGGCGCGCTAAGGCCCTTGCTGAGTGCTCTACTAAGCTAAACAGTTCAAATGCTCAAACAAAACTCAAATACAAACTAAAAGCTGAGACTTAGCAGCCGAAACCCGGCACCATGGTGGCCCTCTGGTGGACTGTGGCGGAGGACGTGGTCTCCCCGATCTGTGGATCCAATGGGCTATGTCAAGAGTGATGCGTCGTCTATGGCGGTCCCCTCTGAGGAGAGCTGAGATAAGTTACCTTGATCTTATGTGCTCTGGTCTGTGTGTCCCTCGCTCAACAACATCTTGTCTGCTCTCTGTGCTGATCCATACCTTCCTTGTATCAGCTAGCTCCTCCTCCTCCACCCACTGTGTCCTAGAGCTGACTCAAATGCATAAAAATCTGTGACATGCCTCTGTGCTTGGTTATCCTCAATAAGAGAGAGAGAAAGAAAGAAAGTCTATTAACGTCCACTGGAGACCAAAAGGTCTATGGGACAGCAAGAAACCCTCCAGTACATATGCTTTAGGGAGGGCACATGGCAGCTCCCAAGGAGTGCAAAAAGCAACCCTAATTACTTAGAGTACCTACATGATATTGTGGAAGAGTAAACAGCCATACATCAGTTTAAGACTGAGAGTCTTTTGGTTTTGATTCAAACTCTCTGATTAGTGCTATGCCTTCACGGTAAACTGCCCATTTTCCATCCTTTCTGGCAGCCCTTACTTTAGCTAATTCAGTTGCCTTAATCTTGAGTTGAGTTTGTGTGCTATCCATACTTTGGTGCCCTTTAGCTTGTAAGATTGTCGAAGAAGCTTGATCCGCATATCTTTTGACTTCAGTGTAAGGATTGCATGACCTCTATAGTGCAAAATGGAAGCTGGCCTGGAGTCGTCATGATCCTGCTCATCATCATTCACCCATTCAATGTTGGGCAAGCTTGATTTGATCTTTGTCAATATTTCACTATATGTGTCCTCGTCTTTGTACCAATCTTCTGGGAGCCCCCCTATTCTAATCTTCAGCGCATTATTACATCTAGCTTCGTGTTCTTTAATCTCTGCTTGGATATCAGACTTACTTGCTTTGTTGTCCACTTCCACAATCACCTCCTTCTTAGCAGTTTGTACTTCAGTGTGAACAAGATCTTTGACTGTAGAGACTAGTTGCGGGGTAGGAGGGGAATCCTTACAAGATTTTACAGCCTCATCAATTACTGCCTGCTTACCAAGCCCTTCCAGGATGTGAAGTCGGGCCTTTACTTCTACTAGCTCCAATTGTAGCTCTCTCACTGCTTGCTGCAGATAAGAAATCTGATCCTGTTGCCCGAGGATGGGTTGTTTTGAGCCTTCTTGTTGGTAATTCCTTGCATATGGAGAGGGAGTCCTGATGGATGTTGAAGGAGTTGAGGGAGTTGAGGGGGACTTGGAGGACCAGTTCATAGTTGGCTGTATGATGAACCCCTTGGCTTAACCTAACCCCCAGGTTGGGTTGGAGGTTTAGTCCAACTCGGGGTTAGGGAGGACTAGGACTAGACTGTACGGACGGGAGGTATGGACAGATGGAGAGAGAGAGAGAGAGAAAGAAAGAAAGAAAGTGTATTATTGTCCACTAAAGGCCAAAATGGGCCCATGGGACATCAAGAACTCTGCATACAAGATAGCACAAAATCAACGTGCCACAAAGAAGAGGCATCGTCGAATATCATCTAAGTGCTACGCAATACAATGCAAGTGAAAGTACATAATGTCAAATCTGAGCCTAAATACAAAGTAAACTAGATGCAAGAAAACCGCCCTTGGGTGCAAAATAGGGGGATGAGTACAATATGCCAATGCAAAGATACAAGTCCAGGTGTCACGGAGTCTAAGAACCAAAATAATACTAGAAATCTTGTCCATCGACTCTGCCTCCTGCTATGAGAGTACAAATCTGAGCAAAGGTGAGGTGAGCGGCTGGTGGGGCGAGATCTCCATGAGTAAGTCTCCTTCGAAAAGCTGCCATCATCCTGGATCGTCTGGAGATGAAGCGGCGAGTACGTCCCCTATGTAACAAGATCCTGCGGCGTCTACAAACCATCTCATATGTACATCCACAGGGTGGAGGCATGTGTCCTGTGTGAGCTCTGACCTCCTCATGCTCCTCCTGGTCTCTGTCCTCTGGTATAGCGTGTGCCTGAGCTCTATCAGGCTGGGCTCTATCACGCTCCGGTCTGTGCTGATGGTCTCTGAGGTAGTCTCGTCGAAGCATAGTGGCCTCCCTGACATAAAGAGCTAGGCAATGCTGATCCTCGTAGTCCATCACTCGTGAGAGAGGTCCAAAGCCATCCGTGAAGAGACAGTGGAATCTACCTCTGAGCTCATAATATAGCGGGCATCTGCAGATGAAGTGCTCCTCTGACTCCACCTCTCCTATGGTGCAACAAGGGCAGATCTTGGTCTCTCGGCCTGGTCGCCGTCCATCCTCCATGCGTCACATCCTACCAGCCTCTATCTCGAGCTGATGCGAAGAGACTCTAAGCTGGCCAAGGGCAATCCTCAGTGAGTGGGACATGTGGATACCTGTATAGCCTGGTGGAATGACAAACCCATCCTCTGAGATCCGAAGGAAGTGGTCACGATATGTGGCCATCTTCGTCGAAAGCTGCGTGGGATAAATCCAAGTGCGATACGTATGAAGCTGCAGCAAGTCTGCTCGCGTGACCTGGCTAAGCTCGTGGCGAGTCAACTCGAGATGAGGGGCATCCATGTTGTATCGGAAGGGAGGCAGTCTATCCATGTCTAGTCCAAGAGATGTGAGCCACCTAGTGAGTCTGAAGTACCAGCAATATCGGGCCCCAGATCGTGCCAACTCCATAGAAGATGCAAGTGCTAACCATGGCAACCGAGCTCTGCCTGCTGCTGAGTCTCCAAACTCCCTAACCCTGTGCAAATACATGACCGACTGAAACGCTGCATCCAATGCAAGGGGAGTAGCTCCAAACTCTGCTAGCATGATCTCGTGCGGAACTGTAGCCTTGGCCCTAATGAGCCAAGAGAACATGATGATCTGTAACCTCTCTACTCGTCTCCAATCTGCAGCGCCGAGGTCTCCTGCCCAGAAAGGAGCTGCATACATCGCAGCTGGTCTCACCAATGTATCAAAAAGCAAGGATTTCGTATCGGGATGCTGAAAGTGGGACTGAAAACACTGACGCTCAAGATGAGCCAACGAAGCATACCCTTTACTAATCCTATCTCGTGCTGCATATGTCATGGTGAAGACCGGTCCCCTGAAAACTGCCCCCAAATAAGTGTACTCTTTAACAAGCTCAATGGGATGTCCGTCATAAGTGAAGCAAAACTCATCCGTGCTGTAAATACGATCAGAGGTGTTGAAAACCATAACCTTGGTCTTGCCAAGGTTTACGGTCAACCCCCTGTCCTGGCAAAACCTGTGGAGTGCCTCAATATGTGCCTGGAGGCCCTGAGCGGTAGAGGAAATGAGAACCACATCGTCCGCATACAGGAGGATAGGAATGGAGGATCCTGAGAGAGTAGAGCCCACACCGCCTGTCATCTGTACAAACATCTCTAGCTCATCAATATATAATCCAAAGAGAGTAGGAGAGAGCGGGCAACCCTGCTTCACCCCAATCGTGTTGCATACCTCCTCTGAGAGCCCCTCACGTGTCCGAACCCGACCAGTGACCCTCTCATACAAAGCCATGATAGCCCACTGTATCTCTCCACTAAAGCCCATCTGACGAATCCTCTGAAACAATCTGAATCGCGGAACTGTGTCAAATGCCTTCCTGAAGTCCACGAAGCAACAATAAAGCCGTTGCCTTCGTGACTTCGCCTCCTCTACCAGTGCCCTGAGTGTGAGGATGTGGTCAAGTGTCGAATGATCCTTGCGAAATCCAGCCTGCCCTCTGGCTCTGAGTCCTGTCGTCTCGGCATGGTCATTTATACGGCTTTCCAAAACTGATGCATAGATCTTGGCCATAACGTGGCCAATCATGATGGTCCTGTAATTCGACGGCTCCATAGGGTCCCCCGACTTGTGGATAGGTACTATGGTATTGCCTAACCAGGACTGTGGTAGGCCTGTACAAACAGACTCATTGAAGAGACGGGAAAGAACAAAATCTAAGGCATCAATCCCATGGATTACATACTCCGCTTGCAATCCATCATGATCCTTAGCTCTCCCGTTCTTCAATCGGTGGACTGCTGCATGGACACTCTCTGGTGTGAAGAGACTAGATGAAGCTGGCCTAGGGGTATGGGATAAATCGATGGCTGGCTGATCTGGAACATCGTATAGAGCTGAAGTATATGCAGACCAGACACGTGGATCTGTGAGGGGGCTTTGAGACTTCAAGCGGAGGAATTTTCTCCAGAATTCCTTGGAGTCACAGCTGAAAAGCAAGCTTCTCAGCTCCTCCTCATTTCGGGCTAGAAATTGGCGTTTCTTGCGCCTAACCAACCGCTTGTAGTCTCTCTTGGTTTCGGCAAGGAGGGGAGACTTCTCCTTGGTCTCAAGGTGAAGTTTCCTGCGGAGTTCCTTACACTCCTCGTCATACCAACCGTTGCAAGGAACAAGACCAACCGGTGGGGGACTAGACGAATGACATGTGGCAGGGAACGACATGTGAGCAGCAGAAACGAGTGAAGTATGTACAAGTTCCCACCGGTCCTGCGTGGATGGTAGAGCATCTAATAGATGAGGACGGAGTAGGCGGCTGAGGTTCTGGCTATATACATCATCGAACTGGTGGTCGAAATGAACCTCATAATAGGGTTGGCGGTCGTGATAACGAGGGGGGGGTGGGTCATGGGAGACATGAGTCAAAGTAAAGTGGATGAGTGCATGGTCGGCAGAGGGCATGAAGGGGCTAACAGTAAGGCTATGGATGGAAGGGACTAGAGTCGGGGGACCTATGATGTAGTCGATCAGGCTAGTACCACGCCCAGAAGCAGAAGAGAATGTAGGCATGGAAGACTGTGGCCACCTGGACAAGCCGTTATAAATGACCATACCGTGCGAGGTGAGGAGCTCCAGTAACTGACGTCCCTGATCTGTGGGCTGTACTGTGCAGTCTGATGAAGTCCGACAGAGGCTATCATCGTGAAATGCTGGGAGTATGACCGGATCCTCCATGAAGTCATAAGTGAGGGCCTGTCTGTCTGAGGTCCTCGCGTTGAAGTCTCCTAAAAGGATGACTTCTCCGCGATGTGAAGAATCTGCAATGTCCGCTGAGAGATCCTCAAATATGTGGAAGAATAGATCGACTGCGCCGGGGGGAAGTAGCAAACTGCAATAAAAAGATCTCGCTGAGGGGCTCTGCGGCAGATGCGTACCCACAAGAATCGGGCATGTGAATCCGCTCTCTCCAGTGTGATGATCCGATCGAGATGCTCTCTGTACAAAATGGCCACTCCTCCAGATCCTCTCACTCCAAATGTCCGAGTGTGCTGCCTGAAAGCAGATCTCCATGTATACCCTGTCACTCGTGGCAAAGGTCTCTTTGGACTCTGGTGTGTCTCCGTGAAAAAGATGATATCTCTCCCAAAGAATGCCCCCCGTAGATTGCCTGGCTGTGCTGTAAAAGAACCATTGCAGTTCCATACAGCGATGCGTAGACTATCTGACGGGTGGTGTGTCCCATGGGCCCTGTCCCGTCAAGCGATCGAAGCAGGAGGTGGAGGTGGGGCTATATCTGCTGGTCTGCCATCTCTAAGCACTGTGGGAGCACGCCTCAAGGTGCCTGTGATGAGTCTGCCATCCCTGATCACTACCCACTTGCCCTGAGCTCGGGCTGCATCTCTCTGAGGCATGAGCGCCTTGCGCTCCTCAACCTGTATCTGAGTCAGATCGTCGTCCATGGAAATCTGTGGGTGGTCTCTGAGTGTCCCTCTCCTCCTGAGGGCAGCTAGACGTGCCTGGGCATCTCTGAATCTGATAATGAGGGGCTGCTCTCTAGTACGATCCCTCCCGACTCTATATGCTCCTACTATGCCATGATCCTGTACTCCCAGTGTCTGAGAGACAAAGGTCACAGCCTGTGTCATCGTGGACTTTGTCGCCGAGGGCAAGATACCACGAATGGGAATGTTGAGGGCCTTTGTGGCCCTCTGCTGTGACTCGGCTAATGTAGCTGATCCAATCGATCTCTGAGGCTGTGATGGCTGACGGCGGACGACATCCACCCACTCTGTGGCTCTCTGGACCTCTGTCTGAAGGGAGGTCAAACGCTCCTCAACCGCTGCTACTGCTGTAGTGGGAGATGTGTCTATGTGCTGAACGCGAGTCTCGATCTGCTGCACTCGCTCTGTGTGTCCATGAATCTCTCCAGCAAGAGCCCTATGAGTCGCCTGTAAGACCTGAAGATCTGTCCTAATAGACAAGATCTCCCGATCCTGCTGTGTCACTCGATCAGCAAGAGATGCAACCTGAGCTGTAAGTAGAGCAATGGTGTCGTCCTTCCTGTGAAGCATCTGAAGGGCAGCTCGGAGGTGGGTCTCAAAGTGCTGAAGCTCTGGTAGGATGTGGCGGCAAGGACAAACAGTGCAAGGCATGGAAGGAGAAAGAGAGGGAGAAAGGGGGGAAACCGGTAAGGTGGGTAGCGGGGATAAAGGAGAAGGCTGGAAAGGGGGAGAGAATGCGGGTACCGGGGATGGAGAGGAGGGGATGGGTAATGTATGTAGAGAGGATGAGGAGGAGGGAGCCTCTGGCAAAGTAGGTAAAATAGGCAACAAAGAGGTGACAGAGGGCTGTGAGAGGGAGAAGGGGTAGGAGAAGAAGGAACCTGAGAGGGGAGGGGTGAAAAAAACTGCGGGTACAAAGTAGCTATGGGCGGAAGATGAGATAATGGAGCTGAAACCGGTGTACCTGCGACCGGGAGTGCGGCAAGTGCGGGCACTGCGTTGTCCTTTGAAGAAGATGCAAGTCCTCTTCTACTATAGTGTAGCATATCGATCGTGGCGGCCATTGATGTTGCTGCTGTTGCTGCTTCTGTAACATGCTCGATGGTGTCGGCCATGTTTAATTACGGGAAACCGGCAACATTGAAAAGCGGGAGATGGCGAGCGCTGCCAATGCGCGATGAGAGAGAGAGAGAGAGAGAGAGAGAGAGAGAGAGAGAGAGAGAGAGAGAGGCTAGAGAGGGGTAGGGGAAGGGAGGTAGGGAGAGAGCTAGGGCGGCGAGGCTAGACGGGGAAGGAGGGAGCTGTGAGCGGAGAGGGAGCTGCAGGCGGAGGGGGAGCAGCAGGCGGGGAGCGGAGAGGAGGGGGAGGTGGAGCTGCAGCAGCGGGCAGAGGGGCTGCAGCAGTGGGCGGAGGGGCTGCCACAGGCAGCGAGCAGGAGCGACGAGCAGGGTGGAGCAGGAGCGGCGAGCAGGGCAGCTCCTCCGGTCTGCGAGCAGAGGAGGGGGAGGTGGAGCTGCAGCAGCGGGCAGAGGGGCTGCAGCAGCGGGCGGAGGAGCTGCCACAGGCAGCGAGCAGGAGCGAGAGAGAGAGAGAGAGAGAGAGGGAGGGAGGGGCCATCCTATATTTTCACATATTTATTCATTTTTTCTTGCAATGATTTGTATTTTCAGGTGAGCTTCGAAACTCCGCTTTGGATAATTTTGGGAGGACAAGACATTGATAGGCTTCCATCTGCATCAACTTGCTATAATACCTTGAAGGTTAATTTTTTCAATCTCATCCCAATTTTCCACTAGAGTCATTAGAAGATTAAGTTGAATAGCAAATGATTTTCCAATTGTTTGGATGGCTTGCCGTCCTTTAGGTTGTAGGAAAGGAAAGGTAGTCTAGTGAGTTTATGAAATGGATTTTTATATTTATCTTAGTAAAGCTTTGTGGTTTTCATGGCTCATAGTTAAGTATCTTGGCTATCAACTTATAGACTTTTGTTTTTTAGGAAAGAGTCGGGCATGTATACATAGTGTACATGTGTGTTTGTTACTCGTAGGTCGGTTTTATGAAAGGTTCTTAAGGTTTTTTCCTTTTGGAAGTTAATGTCTCAAGTTTTAAAAAAGACCCCCAACAGTTCTTCACTTGTAAGTTAATGCAATTTATGGCTAACCCTGTATGAATTAAATGACTAACGTAGTGATGCTAGCCACACACAAACAAATTGAACAATTTTAACTCATATGGGAATTTTTTTTACGAGTACCCTGCCACCCATGCAAAAGGGCTAAAAGTACATAGTTGAAATTTGCTAAAGAACGTATTGGAGGAATACATCTCGACAACTTCAAATCGACCTATTATTTAGGAGAATCTTGTCAGTCAATCATGCCACACTTTGAGGCTCCAAAGAGTTGTTTGTCTCCTATCACCCATCCTTTTCCCTATGGTGGAGAAGGATCTAGGGTTTAGGTGATAGGAGCCAATTTGGCATTCCCTTGTGCGTGGTGATGTCATGGGCATCTGGAGCCCATGGCATGGCTGCCTTGCTGGCAGCTCTGCAGCCCATAGATAGGTACAGCAGCAATATGTATGGGACAGGCCATCAGCAGCCAGTCTAGGGCATATATAGGACCCAGAATAGGTCAGGCTCAGAACAGCAATATAGGCTCAGATCCAGTTTGTAAACTTACAGACCAGTCTGTGAAAATGGCAGCTACAGACCAATGCGTGAATGGCGGTTACGGACCAGTCTGTGAGATGTTAGTTATAAGAGCCTTCAGGGCTATAAAAGGAGGCCTTGCTCCTCATTCAGCTTGGTCAGTAGCTCCAGCTCCAGTGGCAGCAGGATCACACCCTGCAGCAGCCAGGGAGTCAGCTCCCTCAGCCATAGCTTCAGCAGCAGCATCTGCAGCAGCCCCACTAGCCCATACAGCAGCAGCAGCCCGTATAGCACCCCAACTTCGGAATGCACTATCTTGTCGTGGGATCAGTTCCCCAATCCCCGATATCCTTTACGGTTACCCTCAGGCATGGACTGCCCCATAGCCTCAGCATAGCACTTCAGTGGGGACTGAAAATGTATGCCTTCTTTATTGATGGACCGGTGATTGTACAAAGGGGTATTCTGATGATTGCCAGGTACCAACCTCAAGAGTAAGGATAGTACTCAGCATATTAAGTATCCATGATGTGATGTGTTTTATGCATGACCACAGTCTCTCTCTCTCTCTCTCTCTCTCTCTCTGTGAGATCAGATGAGGTCCCATGGGTCGTTTTTCGGCCCCCAGAGGACGATAATACAACATTCTATTCTATTCTATTCTATTCTCTCTCTCGGCTGCTAGCAGCCCCGCAACCCCCATGGCTGCTAGGAGCAACCCCTGCAGCCCTCTAGGGCCTTCTTGGGGCCCCTGACTACCTCAGAGACTCTGCACAAACAGGCCCACTGCCCCAAGGGTCACCCGCACTTGTACCAGCAGGCGATCCCACATGATCAAGAGACTACAGGAGATGCAGATCCTCGAGACTTTGATTTAGGGTGTGATGTGTCTATATGAGTGTGTCAGAGGGAGAGTTCGTGGGCCAGGTGGTTTGTTCGCTTGGGTTGAGAGCAGGGGTGAAGTAGGGCCACCCCCTCTCATTGACCCTTTTCAGACTCTACATTGATGAGATCATGTCTTTCATAGACCGCCTGGCAAAGGATTACTCTTGGATGGCCTCATGATATAGATATTGCTATACTCTGATGACATAGTCCTCATATCATCTTCAGCAGAGGGGTTGCAGAGGCACCTGGAGGCCTTAAAGGTTTTCTGCACAGAGAGAGACCTGATAGTCAACCTTGGGAAGACCTAGGTGATGATCTTCAACACCTCACACGGAGTGCTTCGTCGATATAGCTTTACTTACCATGGTGAGCGAGTGGAGATCGTGCAGTCCTACACATACTTGGGAGCAATTTTTGTGGACCCATCTTCACGATGTCTCAGGCAGCCACATCATGACTCACATGGGGAGAGAGTGCTTTGGCATGATTAGAGAGAGTGTGTTTCCAGACACACTTTCAGATCCACCGACGAAGGGTTAGCTTTTCGACACTTTATTGTGGCCGACCACCAAGTATGCGGCACCCTTCTGGGGATGTGATCTTCCGAGGACAAAGTGGACGAGATTTGAGCGGCTACATGTGATTATGGGGTCCAGGATGATTCAGAGTAAGTCCTCAGTCCCACATGAGATACTACAGGTAGAGTTCGCCATGGCACCTCTCCAGGTTAATGCCATCTTTCAGACAATGACATTCATCCACAGAGTTTGGGACTTGCCTCACTAGAGACTTATGAGGCTGGCCCTAGAGTCATTCAGACGATTAGCAGAGAGTGGGGCAAACACATGGTATGCACGTATATCCGCATGGCTTGCGAGGCATGGTATCCAGATGGACAGACTTTCCTCCTTTTAGTCAGCATGGACACGTCTCTTGCATTGATCCCATGAGAAGAGGAGCATTTTCTTTGTCTTGCCCAGCTTACTATGAGATTTGGGGACGCTACCACTGTCTCTACTTGGAGGAGAGTGGGTTCGGTCCACTCTCATGACTGATCCATTTCCATGACCAGGTGTGCATTGGGCTCTCTCTAATGGAGATGTGCCGGCACAAGGAGACACCACTACGACAGATCAAAGAGCACCAAGAGGCGGCTAGGCCATAGGATATAGAGGCTGAAAAGGCACAACGACGTGCCACATGCTTTTATACATTTGAATCAGCTCTAGGAAACAGCGGAGTAGAGGAGGAGTTAGCTAATATGAGGGCAGCTTGGATTAGTAGAGAGAGCCGACACAGTGCCGTCGAGAGAGGGACGTAGAGACCACGCGCGAGATAGAGAGCACCTAGAGCACACTCTATTGAGGTCCGACCTATCACAGCTTTTCTCAGGGGGGACCGATAGAGACGAGGGGTCCCTCTGGACATAGGCGAGGGTTCAGAGATCGAGGAGACGGTGCCCCCCCCCCAGTGTGAGATAGCTCGACAGATGCAGATTCGAGATATTTTCACAACTCACCGGAGAGCCACCACTTGCGGGGCTTTGGTGTCTGAGTCTTGATTCAGTTTGTATTTGATTGATTGTGATTTTGCTAGAGCCACTGAGCTCAGTTGAGTAGCATCGATTAGTTCTCAACAAGGGCCCTAGTGCGTCCTTTGCTCCAACCCATTGAGACTTGTTTGAGTCTTCTTCTTGTGCACTTTGTCCCATAGACCCGCCAGGCCTCCTGCGGACATTAATACCTCTCTCTCTCTCTATATATATATATAGAGAGAGAGAGAGAGAGAGAGAGAGAGGTATTAATATATATATATTAATACCTTCTTTCTTTCTTTCTTTTCTTTCTTTCTATATATATATATATATATATGCTTCGGCACTCAGTAGTTAGGATGGGTGAAATTACTAAGAGAGTGTTCCAAGCATCTTGCCCATTACATTGGTATCAGAGCTTTTCAAAAAATCCCTAAAATTGTGAGGAGCAGTAGGGGGTAAGGGACTGGAAGGAGAACATCCAATGTGTCTCGTACCTCAGATAGCCTCTCCATTGCTTCTCTCCATCAGTTAGTCTTGGTGGGAGATCATGTGGATCAAGGCAGCACATCCAATGCATGGTGATGACATGCTCTAGCAAGACGACCGTGAGTAGTCTAGGAGGCTAGAGAGAAACATCTCAAAGTTGCCTAGGAGGCCAAAGAAGAAGATCTCCAAGCGGCACAAAAATAAAATGAGGAATGGGATCGAGCATGGATATTGTTATTGGTCCACACCAAAGCAACAGAGCCTAACATACCAATTTCACCTCTAGTCAAGCCTTCGTTTCTAGGGAAGCTCACCTTTGACAGCTACAGTGAGGAAAAGACAGAACCACTAGTTCTCTATCTTAGTTCGAGATTTATTTTGCCTTCATGTAGACCTAGGATAACGAGAAGTGCAGCTTAGGTTCCATAGCACCCTCTAGATATTGCAACCATTACCGCATCTCTTTCATCCACCACAACGTCCAGCCTAGCCTCAGTAGTCTAAGAAGTGGTAGCAACTATTGGTAGAAGGGAGACCATCTAGGAGAACCCGTTCGAGAGGTCTCATGTGTTATTGATAGGTAGCAGGTAAAAAGGTCATTATCCCTTTTGATGGTGCCAATTTGGAGGATTTATTGGACTAGTCCATCGTTACCAAGCTCTGTCTTCTAATAGCGAAGTCGGCAACATTGCTTAAACTTCATAGTGCGTTTGGCAATATCTAGCATCCAGCTAGTACCAGAGCAGTAGCACAAGATTTGAGCTCCGCATCAGTGGGATTGCAAACAAGTGAACCTTCATTGTCACGTTCAATTAGGCCTAGCAAACACCATCATAGGTGCACCATGGCTTATTGACCACCAAGTAGTAGTTGATTGGTGAGACCACACTAGTACACTAATGATACAGACGGGAAAACCTAATTGCCTCAGATGGTGCTCAACGTCACAAGCAGTTGATAGCCCTCTCAATGACTTGACACTAACAATAGGTGCAAATAGTCCTCGGACAGGGGTCTTCAACTTTGCCATTTCTTCCAATTTTCGTAGAAAGGGATGTCATCAACATCTATAAACAGTGTGTCGGACACGTTACCTTCACTTTTCTTGAGTCGATGTACTCTGAGAAGGAGCAAAAGAAAGGTCGGATGTTCTCGTCCAAGGTCCACTAATTAGATATGCTTGCGATGTGTTATAGATACCCACTTGACAATAGGTGTCACAATGTTTTGCATCCAACATCAAAGTAGACTTGAAAGTCGACGAAACGAGAATAACATCCTCTATATGCTACTTGTTGATGATAACGACACGTCCGCCAATGAAGAGGTTATTGTGTGCAAGGCTATAGGCCCCCAGTATGGGAGTGGCTTCTGTAGCGTCAAAAGAATCAATCTGAAGGAGCTGGGCAAAATCATGGAAGTGATTTCTCTAGAGCATGTAGTGGTTCAACGTTGTCCAGTCGATAGGGAGCAGAGCCTACAACACGAGACCTTTCATGGGCGCTCGACGGGTGCTGGCTGTTTAAAGCTAGAGAAGGAAGCCATGGGGGAAAGGAGGAGCAAGCGGAAGCTTGAAGAGCAATATAAGGACTCCGAGGTTGTAAGGAGATTCCAAGAAGTAAAAAACAATGGATGCAAAGATACTTCAACAACAATGATCTATTACATGAGAGAACGTCTTGTATGAACTCATTGTCATTTTAGAAGGTGCATGGAGTGTCTCAAAGTGGATTAATTGGCCGTCATGCGTATGATGACGCCTATTGATTACCTAAATTAGAGTGCCTGGCTCGTGTGGAGGCACCCAATGATGAGTGGGCTTTGAAGGTAAGATAAGACAAGTAGTCGCGTGGTAGGGTGTTACTTAGCTACCATTAAAGAGCTCGAGGACGATGTGGCCTTGCAAGTCACGGAGCTAGACTGTTTCGTTGATGAAGGCCTCGGTGAGTTTGTAGGTCCCATTCCATCCCAACTTAAGGTTGGACTTGAGGGGTCCGAGCTTGGCATTGTACAAAAGAAACAAGCATCCCCTTTTCCAGATTCTTCTTCACAATGTGCCTATCATGTCAGGCTTTCTACACCATCTGACAGCACCTGATACTCTTGAGTCTTGACCAGCTTTTGTAAAACTTTTTGCATCTATGTTGGACCTTGGTACTTGGTCTTGAAAGTTGAAACTTGACCCCTTTCGGTACTCACCACTTTTTGTAAGAGGGATGAGGTACTTTCTGACATGAATTATGATATATCTTTAGTTCTTTTGCACATATGTAACATGTTTGTGTTTCAAGTATCAAGTCTCAACAGTTTTATAAGATTGTACAAGCACCTATTCTAACACTCTAAAATCTATGGCTTTTTTCTTTTGTATTGAACGTGCCATCTAACATACAATCCATATTTTTTTGTTCTTTTAGTATTGCACTAATATCGAACGGTACGCATCGTACACGATTGTACGTGACAACCATGCTAGAGACTCTACGGTGCCCAAGCTTGGCACCCATAGAGAACCACTATTTGCATTGACATCATGTACAATAGCTTTCTCATCTTCCAGCTCCACAAGTGTGACTTTTGGCATTTATTTTGGAGGCTGTATAGGGTCTTCAAGCCACCCATAACTCTTTTCTCTGCAGATGTGTTCCATTTAATTGTTTGCAAACTCTAGAGCCAAATATTTATGTGATGAAACCACCTCCAAGGTTTCCCTTCAAAAGCAAAAGATTTATGCTGGTCTAGGTGGCCCACCGATCCTAATCTTTGTCTTTGCAATGTTCACTTGCATTCCTCAGTGCTCACAAAACTAAGTGCATTCAAGTTTCTTTGTAGGCTACCTTTATCTTTTGCGAAGACGACGACATCTGCATGTAACAGTAGAAGTAGTGCATAACTGGTATTTTTTACTCTCTCCATTGTGAGATTTCATCCATTCTTCTCATTCATCAATGAATAGAACAAAGAGAGTTTGTCAGAGGGGACATTCCTTTTGACCCCTATATCATTACTTATGATTAAATTTTCCTTTGAGTTTGATCTATCTACTAATGGCCTTGCCAATTCAGCTGATACTTTCTCATACAACCTAAACATGGCTTCTCTCAATTCTTGGGGTATTTTCAGTTTCTCTATTCTTTTCCATAGTTTCTCATGGGGTACGGGTGTCAAATGCTTTCTTCAAGTCTGCAAACAGCAATATAATGCCTTGTTCTTACCCTAAGCTCCTTTTGTGGCAGCTCGTATCACCACCAGCTGGTCAACTGTCGAATGCTTGGGTAAAAAACGGCTTGAGATTGTGCTGTAAAATGTTTCCGTAAAAGTTGGCCATCAAGCCACTTACCATAATGGTCCTATAGTTTTTTACATCCTTCTTGTCCCCTCTGAAAATCGGGACTATTTTGTTGTCACTCTTCGGGAAAACCTTCTTCCATTTCCTTCTTTGCTTTTGCTTGGTTTTCTTCCCTCCCTATTTCAGCATTTCTGCTAAGAGACCCTGTAGGTCGGGGGCCTTCCCATTTGCTTATTTTTCACCCTTTTCTCAATGTCATTCTCAGTAATGATACCATTTGTGGTCTAGATAGAGATTTTCCGATCCTCTCTCTCCTCCCTTCTCTTTCGAGTTCATTGTCTTCACTTTGAAGGGGCACAAGAGGCACAAGATCGTCCAAGGGGTCCTTTTTGAATTTCTTGATGGCTTCCACAAGTGTCTCCAAACTATTACTATCGTTGGTTTTAACTCGAACCTCTTTGCTTCTCCCTTGGAGATTAGTTTTTAGCTCCATATTTTTCCTCAAAAGCTAAACTATTTGGTGTTGAAGAAGCACAATTACGTCATTCTGCTTTATCCTCAGAATTTGCAAACCAAAGCACCTGCCAATGGCTGCTTCTTTCCTGGATTTTTGTCCATCTTTCATAAAATCACTGTGCACCTCGTCTCTGTTAGCCTATTATTGTGAAGTTCTCTTGCAGCGCAGCTATCTTCACTGACGGTGACCTGATGGGAACCAGGCTGAGAGAGAGAGAGAGAGAGAGAGAGAGAGAGAGAGGGAGAGAGAGAGATTTATTCAAGAGTCTCCTATGTGCAGCTTCCAACGTATAAACGGATAAGTACCTTGAGGAATAAACTGCGATATGCTATACAATCCAATGCTGGTTTTGAACTTTCGTGAGATGGACATTTCAGGAGGTGATTTTGGTTATGTCAGGATGTGGCACAGTTTCTTATATCTTATCAAATCATGTAAAGTAGCTTGGAGATTCTTCAATTGCACAACAAAGATTTGGGTAAGGTAGGAATATGCCGTTGTCATAACTTGTTCCAAGCATTGCTATGCAGATGCATGGTGTGGCTTCCATTATACGAATTCATAAGCACACTTGAGGAGTAACTGCAACATGCTAAGCCGTTCAATGCCACTTTGAACTTTCATGAGGTCCTTGCTTGGAGAGGCTTTGAGATCTGCCAAAATGTTCAGAGGATGCATGTCAAAAAAGCATCAAGTCTAAACTTTTTCAGATCAGAGCATCTAAACTAGCTCATGTATATATATAATATACATTCTTTGGGTAAGGTACATGTATACCAGCTTGATAGTGTGTTCCAACCATTGTTTGGCAAGGGGTTGGAGTAGATTGTGTGGCTATTTTTTTCAAATTCTCAGTATTACATTCAAGATATTGGAATTCGGCCATTATTGTGCCTGATACAAACCTCTCTCTCCATTTAAGTGTCAAACATTTACCTTATTGTGTAACGCTGCTACATTAACCTTTGGCTCATGTTGTTTTTACAGTGTTCATGCATGTGCCATGTTCAGGTATCTTTTTTAAATCTCCGTGGTATCTTTTTTTTTTGGCGCAGGAAGTATTCTCTTTAAGATCTTAGTCTATGCTTTGCATTCTGTTTATAACATATCAATAGCATGTGAGAAGGTGGCTTTTTGCTAGAGTTTGGTATGAAATCAAAATATTGAGCTAAGAAGCTCTATGCAAATACATCAATTAGTTGGAGTTTAAGCCAAATGCAAATCAATGATAAGGGGTTGAAAGTAAATTTTGGTGGTTGACAGTTTCCGGCTTTCTCTCTTTCAGCACAGGTCACCAAATTTCAAAGAGGCATACTTGAAAGGTAACCTTGTAGAATAATCCTTTGAGAAATGTTGAAGTTTTCAAGATGAATGGGACACTCACATGTATTTTAACATGCCAATGGATAACTGTCGGTCTCCTCAATTGGATTCGATATAAGAGGTAAAATATGAGATGATGTCCCTTGAATACAATGTGAGTTGAGGCTTTCCATATTACACCGCATGCAAGAGAGTGATAAGAGGAACACGTGCTGATGAGATTGCTTGTTTGTCCAAGGTTTCTCGACATGACACGTATCATTAACTATCAAGACCAATGTTGTGCACCCCTCTCTATCTTTGAGATGATATATCCATTTGGTTCACAATGGATGGGAACTTCGAGAGCACAAGATCACAAGGCCCCTTGTAGAGTAGGTGCCATAGGGATCGCAACGTAGAGGTAGACAATGTAGAATGGATATGTAGACACATGGGCATGGGAGCCCACCTCTACCTCATACGAGGTACCCATCTAGTAGCATCACGGCATTAGGTCGCATGGGGCTGGCCCAAGTGTTTAGTCAATAGAGAGAGGTATAGAATGCCAATGTCTCTCCAAAGAGCACACGATCAATCACTTGAGTGGACATCGCTTCAATTTGGTCTCTTTTCACTTTTTACTTTTAGGGGTGTACTGAGCACCTCTGGTTTACTTGATCATAGGGGTTTTGAATCACATGATGTATCTACTTATTGGTTTCTTGTAGACGCTAATGAGCCTTTTATGTTTTCTCATTCTTTTCTTCAACATTGTTGCTAGTGTTTTTGCCCTATTATCAAGGGTTGATGGCCACATTAAAAAAAAAGTACTTGACATTTGGAGCTTCATTCTATACAAAAGACTCTTCCAATCTTTTGAGACCCACAACCAAAATATTTGGTGAAGGTGTGGAAGCTAGCAATAGCCACATCTCCAATAAAAGCTTGAGGGACTTCCGTTTGAGTGATGGATACTACGTGAACTAAAAATTCATTGCCAGAGCTTGAAAATTAAGGTATACATGATTGGAGCAAGTGCCATGGGAAGAAGGAGGTGTGGAGAAAGATGATTCAAGTTTTGGTCGGGGTGTGTTGAGGTCCACATTATGTAAACTTTGGTTTTTGGGGATGGAGATCCAATGAGTCCTTACATAGTGTGTGCACAATGTAATCTCTGTCCATATATAAAAATATCGGGAAAGGTCCCAATTTTTACTTTAACGAAATTGTAAAAACCAACATGCTTAGTATAAGCATCAAAACCCTCTGTAGAAACCATTTTACACTTATGCCAAGACTTGCGTTGCATTAGTATACCAACATACCAATGAAACACTTTTTATGGTAGCATTAAGATGTCCATTACAAATACCCTCGACATTATAGTGTACATGAAGGAGGCAATATTTTGCAAGATGTATTGCAAACAATCATATTGAGAATCCTAGAAGTGAAGGAACACATGACACCTTTGAGACAAGAAGAACGGACCCCCATATTGAACATTGTTACATATTAAACAATGAAAAATATCAAATTACTTCGATTGGGAAGAAGGCATTTGACAAAGACTACCATGAATAGTCCTCCTTAGTCGTATAGCATGTTGGGATAGGCATGCCAAGCATAGAAAACTTAGCATCTCTTAATATGTGGGCTAGTGCACCAAAACAAATGGGTGAGAATTTTGCTCCCAAATCATATCATATCTAAACCAAGTACCATTGGGAATGGGTAGAGGTAAGAGATAGAAAGTGGACTTTAAGTCTAGTTCCAATGGGAGGTTATTTGGATTCAAAACCTACACATGATGCATCTCAAAGGGGATTGATAAGGGAAATGCATGTAGACTTTTGTAGTGTTGCTAGTAAACTAGGGCTAGTGACCTTGGGCACTTTTTCCCTCACTACGAGCTTTTTCCCCAAGTACATGTGAACACACCCTTAAGGTGTGTAAGTGTGCCCTGCATGTACACCCTACTTACTATACTTTGTACTCATTTCCTTCTATCACACTAAATACATCTATAGTCTTTTGTTGCTCCCTGGTCACCTTTCTTCAAAGCAACCCTCACAGTTGAGCATTTACCCACCATTTTTTTCGCCATCATTTTACTCAACTCGACCTTGCTACAATTGTCGTCATTTTTCTCAATTTGACCTTGCTACTATGCCTGTCCTTTTGGAGCAGATCACCATTGTGTGATGGGTCACTGCCTTATCAATTCTATCTAGCCTACTTATTTTTCTAGCTTGGTTTAAACAAACCACCTATCTTCTGGCTTCTTGAGAATGCCAACAAGTCATTGTCGTTAGCAACAATAGGCCTCTTTACTAAGCTAAAATTGAGAACTATTTCCACACTTAAGAGGTTAAGAACATCATAACTTTCACAACTATGGTTGAATGGGTTTGGCTTAGATGATTCTTTGTTGATTGGGACGGCCGTCTTCCCCACTACCATTTTCAGTGGTAGCCAAAGCGCATTGGCAATTGTGAAGAACCAAGTGTTTCATGCTTGTACTAAGCACATTGACATGCACTGTCACTATGTCAAGGAATGACTCTTTGTAGGGCAGATCATGTTATAGGTGTTAGCGTTGGTTTTAGGCTTGATAATACCATGGCTTAACTTGCCATCTCAGGAATTTAATTTGAGGTATTCCCATATACCCATATCCCTTAGTGGGTTCAGGTAGTGAGGGAAGTGGAAGATGTTGGTGAGAATGGATGTTTGGATGCTTTGTTGGCTGCTCTCTCTCCTCTTCTAGGTCATCTATATCACTCAGGATGTCAATAGGACTTGTGCCTTTGAGGAGCTTGACATATTCGGAGTGCCTTTTAATGTAGTGGTCATTGGGCACAATGAACTAGGTCGACTCTCTAGAAGCCCTTGGTGTTTTTGGAAAGGCTCCTACAAAGTAGTTTCCAGTGAAAGGATAGAAGGCACTAGGGTGGAAGAGGACTATCCAAGCTCTAAAAATGATAGAATGGACTAGGGTAGAAGAGGACTGTCCAAGCTCTAAAAAGGATGCTACAAGGTGAAAGTATGACTTTATAGAGGTCTTGCATGTGGCGATGAGAGTCATTTGTGGAGAAACTATGGTAGGAGGAGAAGAAATTGAAAGGATGGGTGAGAGAGGGCATTGAGCAAGAGAAGCTCATGACATGATCGCAGTGTGAAAGGAGAAAGAAAAGGATCTTTGTGCCCACGATAGGCTACAGAGGAGGGCATGAGGTTGAGGGAGGAAGAAGGTCGGGGATGAGGCTAGGAGGTGGGGGACTAAGAAAGGAAGAAGGATGTGGAAGAGGTGCAGACGCGGGCATGGGGACCAAGGGAGGAAGAAGGATGGGAAGTGGGTAGAGAGAGAATGTCATGGGGGTAAAGGGAGCAAGGGGGGAGAGGGGGACCAGAGGAAAGAGCGAGGGGAATTGGGGGACCAAGAGAGGAAGAATGGGAAAGAGAGTAGAGCAAGGCACGGGAATTGAGGAGGACTAAGGGAGCAAGGAGCAAGGGAAGCCGAGGGAGGAAAGAGTTGGAAGTGGGCAGAGGGAGTAGGTTGAAGGGAGTGAGAGAGGAGGAAGAAGGAGTAGTGCAGAGAGAAACAGGGTGAGGGGATTGTATAGAGGGAGAGCATGAGGAGGGTTTGGAGGGGTAGCAAAGAAGAGGATGAGAGGATGAGGGCACTAAAGGGCAAGAAGAAGAGGATTTTGAGGAGGAGAAATGAGGAACATGAAGAGGATCCCGAGGAGGAGGAATTAGGAACACGAAGAGGATCCCAAGGAGCAGGAGTGAGGAAGGGGTTGAAAGGGATGAGGGCACAAAAGGCAAGGGAAAAGAGGGTAGGAGGAGCAAGGAGGGGGAGTGTGAGGACAAGGAACACGAAAGGAGGAAGAGGGTAGAGTGGAAGAAACTTTGAGGAAGAAGGAGGATAATAAGAAAATGTGATGAAAGATGGAGGAGGTTACGGGGAAGAGGATTCTGAGGAAGATCGCAAAGGATGGAGAAGGATGCAAGGAAGCATGTGAATTTCAAGGAAGATCACAAAGAAAGATGGAGGATGAATGCGCAAGGAGGGAGGAAACTAAAAAAAACCTGCTGTCATGGGATGTGGGAAGGGGGAAAAGAGAATAAAAGAAGTCAAGGAGTAGTGAAAATGGAGGCAAAGTATAGAAGAGGATGGCAAGTGGTGGGGAATGCATGACATGAAGAGAAAAACAAGAGAATGGCCATTCAACACTACACACCTATAGTGGGCAATATGTCATACTTTTTGAGGCATGACCCATTTATTGGGCCCTTCACCTATAGTTGGCAATAAGTTGTGCCTAATATGCCTTAATTTTTGAGGCATGACCCATTTACTAGGCGGGGCCTCATTCAAAGGTCGACAGTCCATGCATACTTGAATAATTTTGAGATAATCTTTCTTCATCATGGTGAGTTCTTCCTTTGCTACTTTGGCATATCTAGGATTCATTGGATAGATTGGATATGGCATAAGCTTGGCACTAGTCTTGAGAGGTATGTGGTGGACTCCATTTCCCTTGAGCACTCCTACAATATCCTTGTAGGACTAGGCAAGCACGTCCCAAAACTCAATACCTTCCACAATTTTGAGGTTCTAGGATCCTCTTAAACCTAATCTCTAAGAAATCTAATCCAGGTTGAACCCCAAGAAAAATGAGTTCTTAAAATTGGCTTTGGTTCTTTAGGCTACCAACTTGAGTTCTTGCACCACATCCCTTCTATACATTTCAATCTCTTTGTGTTCTCTTCCAATACATATCTCTCATGCGTTGGGTTATCCTTTAGCAGGAAGTTTCTCATTCTTTATTTGGTCCTACTTTAAGGAAAATCATAAGGGGGCAAGGTAGGAGGGGGAGGAATCGTTGCTTCCTTCTAGCTAGATATTGATGCCTAAATGTTCCTTCCTTGATATCCATTGATTGTATATCTTGACCACCTTGACGTCATGGGGATTGATGCACTCTCCCAAATGGTGAAGATTCTTCCAAGGCTAGCTCAAAACTTGCACACTCTTTCTCAAGAATCTCAAGCACTCAGCCAAAGAATCCAATGCTTACTACACCATTTGCCAACAGTCCCATGAGCAACAACTTCCCTTCCACCCCTACTTCTATACATTGCCTAATCTTTGTTTTCCACTGGTAGAGGTGAGTGAGGAATGGGTTATGCCCTTACCCTTAGCTACATCTCCTTTAAAAAAAAAAAACTCTACTCCAAATGTTACATTGAATTTAGGGGATAAGTAGTTGGGTTTTTGGTTAAAATGTAATCCTAGTTAAAGGTTGAAATATAAGGGTTAAAATATAATCCTAGTTAAAGGTTGAAATATAATGAATAAGCTGGTCGATCTATCAAAATAGCAACTCTAGCTAGAATGGATAATATTAAGGATAATGAGTGAAATTCAAGGGTGAGAAGTGTTAGCAATACATCAAGGTAATCAAGGATCCCAATTTTTTTTGTTAAAACCCAACTGGGTTCCTTTTCAGTAGAAAGTAAAAACAACAATGCTTATTACTTAGGGACAAGATAGTTAATGAAAGACAACTACATTGCATCATGATGATTATGAGGGGATAGTTGTTCCAATGATTAGGCCAAGGGAATACTCTTGGCATGCATGGAACCTTTTGACAAAATCCTTTGAATATTTGGACAAGCTGGGTCGCCATATTCCAAACTATAGTCTTTCCTTGCAATACTTGAGGCTGAAAAATGGCCCCCACTTGGACTAGCATGTGCATCCTCAAGAATGTCTACAATATCATGGACACTTATACATCTCCTCAAGATATCATCCCATCCCATTGGTATAGATATCCTTCTATCATCTCATACCGAGCATATTTTAAGAAGAGGGAGAAACTTTATCTTGCAATACTTGAGGAAAAGTGTTTATGGAGAGGGGGGTTGCTACATGCACATACGAATGTGGTATGAGGAAAAGTACTTATGGAGAGGAGGGTTGCTACATGCTCATACCAATGTGGTATATCCTTTGTGTGGAATAGAGAAACATTTTATAGGTCATCTAGGATATCACCACATCAAAGTCCAATTCTTGAAATAGCAATAATTGGCACTGTACCTATTTGGAAACAATTGTCTTGATGATAAGTATTTGAGAGCGTAGTGGTTTGTAGTCATTATGAGTTTATTGGCTAGGAGATAAAGACAAAAAATAGCTAGGAGAAGTTTGATGGCATAATGGTTAGTAATCATTATAAATTTATAGTCTAGTAGATAAGTTAATGACATATTTGCAGTGCTATAGCATGGCTAAATATTCCCTCTCTATGGTATGGTAGTTGGTCTTAGCTAAGTTTAACTATTTGCTCACAAAATTGATATAGAGGTAGGCTTAAAGGCCCTTCATCCCGTGGATGGTTGAGTACAATGCTCTTGCCTTGCTTACCCCTATGGCCTTATTACTAGCATTTATGTGGATGTGAAAGATTTTGTTCTAGTATGAGTTGAGAAGTATGTGAGTGCACTCCAAATATCTCTTCAATGTATCAAAGGTCTATTGTCATTTTGAGGGCCTTATTGGGAAGGAGAACCATGGTGAAGTAATTGTATGAGGGAGAATGCTATAGAAAGCGACTAATAAATTTCCTATGGTATCTAGATTGCCCAAGGAAGGCTTGCACATCAATAACATGGCTTTGTGGTCAGAATTGTCACAATTGTTGAGGGGTCATGGAACATTTCCATGTACAAAGTGGCATGACCAACAAAGTTCCCGGCATAAAATAATTTGCATATTTTAGGGTCAAGTAGAAACCCAATAGTAACCCAATAGTATGATCCAATTGTATGACACTTTTTGAAACATAACAATAAAAGAGGAAGATGGTCCTCAAGAGAAAATTCTTTGGTTTCATACCTTGTAGGCAAAGTCATCTAGGGATACCACATGAAGTTTTCAAGAGAAAATTCTTTGGTTTCATACCTCTTTCCATCCTTGTAGGCAAAGTCATCTAGGGATACCACATGAAGTTTGCGAGATGGTAGATGGAGTATTGCTTAAACCAAAAGTCATTTTATTGAATTTATAGGTTTTCCACTTCATTACAAAAGGAGTTTGCGTTGATCCTATTTTGCAATAAATTCTTGGTTGTGCGCACAAAAGACATCCGTTTTCTTTGGAACAATGGAGACATCCATTCAAAATACTCAATAAGAACAAATTTCTATGAGTTCTCCATTTATCAGATCGACTTTCTCCATCTTAATGAGTTCTTCCTTTATGATCTTTCTCCATCTTGATGAGTTCTTCCTTTACTGATGAGGCATGTTTTGGGATTAATTTGATAGGGTTAGTGTTGGTGTCAAGCTAAGAGGTATGTGGTGGACAGCAACGGCCTCCATCACTCCTACTAAATCCTCATAAGAGCAAGCAAACACATTTGAAATATTAATGGAAAAACTCCTTCCATAATTTTGAGGTCCTCGAGCTCCTCCTAGACTCCATTCTTGATGAAGATGGGTCTCAAGATCTCTAGTCTATGCAACTTGAGTTCTTGCACCACATGCCTTTTATACATGCTAAGATCTCTTTGCCTTCCCTAACTACCTCTTGTAATATAGCTCTTTTGTGTATTGGGTTATATCTCCTTTTGTCTTATTTGAAGGGAATCATTGTGGAACAAGGTAGGACGATAAGGAATTACTATTTGAGTTTTTTAGGATGTTTGGAGCATCGAGATTTCCTCCTTGATGTCCCATGATTGCATAGCCTATCACGTTAACCTCGTTAAGATTGATGCACTCTTAGAAAGGTGAATACTCTTTTAAGATGAGCACACCTCATGCTCGTGTTCACTTTCCCTTGAAGAACTTCAAGCTTACAACCAAAGACTCCAATGTTTATTGCACAATCTATCAAAGAATGTCCCCTCGTAAATTTTGCTATACCAAATACTACAGGATTGCACACAACACTATTGTTAAAATAAAAAATGATTATAGAAATTTGCTCCAGAAATTTGCAGTAATAAACATATACAATTCTCCTTCATCATCCACATCTACGCTTTTATATTCACTTCAAAAAATCCTTTCAAACATTCAAAAAGACACACCAACAATCATAGGAGGCTTCAACATTAACTATACAAACCCAAACAAAAAAAATAAAGACTTGCAAACATTCATGACAAAAATGCATATGTCATGATTAATTCAACAACCAACAACAGTTCACGGTTCAATTATAGACCACATATGGACAAACATACCGGAACAACATACACTAGCTGGAACTAATTTCATCTATTGGTCGGACCATTCACTCATTTACACAAACATATATTCATCTTAACGGTATGCCTCATGAATGTAATTCAACTTGTTTATAGATCATTGTAGGCTGTCGTTTGTTTGCCTTTTTATTACATCAAGGACGCTCTTTCCAACTGTTGAAGAAAGTGTTTTATTTTTCCAATTTTCCTTTTTATTATGTCAAGGATGATCTTTCTATCTATTGAAGAAAGATTTTTAATCTTCCAATCGCTCATTGATCGTTAGTCCAAAAGTCATCCATTCAATCGTTATATCTGTCATCCTACTTCAATGCTTCTGACGCAACCCACTCTGCAAGATCTCTCAAGAGCTAATACATCCAGTTTGTTCATCATGATATTTCTAAAATGCCAGTAGAGTTCACACTTAATCGACCAGCATTAGCTACTGCCAATGGCTGGAAAATTAACTAGGAGCAAATAGTGTGTAACAAAAATTTGTAAACTGAACGGTGGGATTAGATGTGCATCGTGCCTAATCTGCTATTTTTGTCGAGCTTTTTTTCATTTCTACTATCTTACTATTGGTGGAGATCTAAACAAAGGGTCACTCTAAATAGGACGTGAGCAAAAAAAACTTCGGGATTGTTACTTATGCAGCCTACATAAAAAGTTCTCCAATGTATCAAGATTTTGTTGTTGCTATAAGGAAGAAGTGCCAGGGATGTGTCAATTTTACGAGCAAAAACCTATGAGCAGGTGTATCCGAGCATGTTTTTCAAGAGATTTAAAAATTTGTATTTCTTTAGGAAACATGGTTTTTAAACTTTTATTTTCACTAGAACTAGATCCCTTTATCATTCCTTTATCATAAAAATATACAGACTAGTCACTCATTCATTTTAACATAACATAAATTTTCTTATTCATAGACATCCCTTTATACCCCTGTTATTATCTTTGAAAGTGTTGAAAATTAATTCCATTAAGAAACATTCCTCATAATCTCTCAGTGTAATAATATTGTACATATATGATTACGTATTGAAAAAATTTATATCAATATGACAAAATATTTCTAGTGTTTCTATAGCATAAATAACAAGATATTTATGGATATGTTTTTAAAGAAGTTTAAATTATTATAAATAAGTATTAACTTGGGCTTATATATCACTCTCGTAAAATACATGTAATATTTAATACTATAGATGCAAGATTTTCCAAAAACTAACTTAGATGTGCTCAAATGGGATTTTTCGATCAATTTGAGTGGCTAAATGACTATATTTGGACATTGGATGTGAAAATTACGTCACTTTTAAAAGTCTTGTCCAAGGTAGTTTCGCCATCGAAACTACCTTGGAAGACCTACTTCAAAGAGGTTCGCCGGCAACGAAACTGCCTTGATGGCTTACTTCAATGAGGTTTCTCTGGAGGAACCCTTTCATGAAGATAGGTTGAGAGAGGGTTTTCAATGGCACCCCCTATTAAGTAAAAGTTGTAAGAAGGATCATAAGGGAACTTTCATAGAGAAGTCTACTCTACATGTGGGTTTCTTTAAAAGACATCCCGTTATGTTGCTCACCATTCCCAAAGATTCATGTAAAACTTTGTGTATAAAATAGGCATTGCTATGATACTTTGCATATTTCTAAGTGAAACTAGGTTTTTTTTGCCATATTTTTACATAGTTGGAAGCTTTTTTTTTCCCTTCACTCGAATGCTTGAAATATTTTGCTCGAAAAATGGTCATCCCCTAGTGCTAGTATTTCTACACTCTTTGCCATACTGGCTCTATGCTAGTCCATCTAGGAGTTCCCTCTATATTTATGGATATCACACTTACCCTTTCCCTCTGAGGCCCATCCTCTCCTCGACACCCTGGCCATATAGCCATCCTTTCCCTCTTGCCTTCATTGTCTCCTTCGTCCTTCCTCACGATTATAGCTCCACACACCATGAAGTAGATCTCCTAAGGAGCTAGCAATGATGCAAAAGGAGCTTGAAGATCTGAGAGCTGAAAAGGAGGCTTATTACAAATGGCTCTACAACACGCAAAACATGTTGAACATTGAAAAAGGCCAGATGATGGAGGAACTAAAAAGGGACAATGCAAAAACCAGAGTGGTGATGCAAGAGCTACGAGAGAGCTTGAAGGCCAAGAAGGATGGGGCAGAGAGAAGCCGGGGTGGAGAAGACAATGAGGTAGCTCTCTAGGCCAAGAAGGATGTAAAAGCAGCCATGGTGGAGCAAGTTAAAATAGCCACAGTGGGGGTTGTTATTTTAAAACACTATTGGAAGTTCAAAGAGTAAGCTACAAGACCTGCAAGATTAGGATAGGGTTGTGCATGAGCTTGCAGTGGCTTTTTTGAAAGTTTTGAAAGCAATCCGTTGTATCGTGAGAGATTTCCAAACTATAGTGGAAGTCTTGAAAACAGCCCATGTTGATGTTTTTGAGCAATTTAAGCAGCTTCAAGAGATGCTGAGGGAATAAGATAAAGCTGCTACATGGAGTGAGCAAAGAGTGAAGGAAATGAAGGAGAACATTCGTAGCCTTAAGATGAGGGAGGAAAGACTCAAGAAGCAACTTCATCATGTATAGAGCAAGACTGTGGCATTGATGGCTGTAATAGTTAAATCGGATGCCTATGCTGCTATGCAACAGGGTCCAAAATGCATGGTCTACCATACCCCCATCATAGATGACTACATGATCTGATGGCTTGCGTGCTACCACCCTGTGCACATTTTTTGCTTTGGGGTGTTTGTGCATGTAAGCTCAGTATGTAGAGAATGTCATTTGCCATTTCCCATGTCATGGACAAATCAAATGTACCTTCTTGCTACAGTTATCTATGACGAGAAAGTAGATGCTATAGCTCAATTTGCCATTTGGGCAAAATTGCAAAAGACAAGGAGCTCGAATTGAGGAAGGCCAAGCCCGAGAGCCTGACTGCGAGGAAAGGAAGCCTGAAGGGAGGAACCAACCCCCTTTAGGAAAGGAGCAAGAAGGGTCAAGCTTGCAACCAAGAATCTCAAAGGAAGGAAAGAGGAAGTGACATGAAGGTAGGATTACCCTACAAGAGACTGATTGATTGGAGGAGGTACTTAGTGTTCCACAATATCGATGGATCGATTACAAGAGGAACTGTGGGAAGGCGTTCAATATTATAAGGACCTACAATTTGCGACATACATTGCTAAAGGCTCCCACTGTGCTCTATGTTGTGCCACTATCCTGAAAGTCTTGTGTGAATATGAAGTTCTTTCGAGATGGCATACTTGATCTCTTGGAGCTTTGGCTACTCTACTTTTTTGTTTTCACCCGTCTTTTTTTTTGTTTCAACTTCAACCTTAGAAGTACTTTTTCATTCTAAGTGAAACCAATTCAAAATGTATAAGAGTAAATCTTGGATATAAATTACTCGGGTCTTTTTTAGGGGTTGATTACCCCTCTAATACAGGATAAATGATCGCCAGCACGGTGGTTGGTTGCACACTAGGATATTAACTACCACCAGCATGGTGGTTTGCTTCTATTATTACCATAGGGCACGATCGACTACTCCTCAAGACAATAAACAATGATCTATCTGGGCTTCTTGCCTACACTGCCCGATCCATCATCGGATGTACCTTGACATTTCATGCTGTCCTTGTATATGTTGCATTGTATTGTATTGTATTGGATCAAGTTACATCTATTATGAGGATGATGAGGCCAGGTATGACTATGTCTACACAATTTCTCTAGCATGGGTTAGGATGCTCACTTTATAGCTCCACCCTTTTGCTCATTGTATCAGGTTTTCTTTCTGTCTCATAGACCCATCGGTCTTTAGTAGACTTTAATCATCTCTCTCTCTCTCTCTCTATATATATATATATATACCCTCAAAATTTCATAAGATGAAAATAGATTATACCAACATAACGATTTGCGAAAAAAGATAGCCAAAGACAACATTGGAAGGTTTGACTAACCTGCATTGTGTCAAGCATGTGTATGATGTGCTCATTTTGATGTTTTCAATCTATAGCCTACAGATGCCCTATTATTTCGATAAGCTATCATGTTACTATGCTAGAACAATGCCACTGCATTGATGACTTCCTCACTTAGGTAGTTAATCCCTTTCCCACATGCTTCTCACATTGGGTTGTATCACTTCCACTCAATGGCCAATCACTGGATTCATGTACATCTTCAAAGTTGTGTGCCCAAGCCCTTTCATGCTTGTTTCATATGAAAAGAACATAGCTAATGTGGCCCTCTTTGCAACTAGCTGATCTAAGCTATGCACTCCATTCACATTGTCAAGGCCATCCCTTAAGTTAGAGTGTGTGACCTCTTAGACATGCAACTCTTGGGGCATTGGAAGAGTGTACATTCAATGAATCCACAAGGCCAGTAGTCCCCCAAATGACCTAATTTGCTACCTCAAATGCTCACATCAGTTTTAAAACCACAACTCGTGTTCATTGTTTTGATGGCACTACTCAAATGGGTGTATTTACTGCCTCTGAAGTTAGCTGCTTATTAGTAAGGAGGTGTATCTCCCTTTGCATTCATTGAAAATGTGTCTTCCATTTCCATTTGGATATTATATCATCAATTTCTATGGCCTTCATCCTCCTCTTTGTACCTTGATTGGGTATATCAACTTTCTATCTCGCAACCTATGTCTATCTCTATTACAACCCATGACAAACAACATCACACCATGTGGTTTCTTAGTTTAAATAAAGAAATCGAACAAAGAAACATGAAACAATTTATGTTATTAGACAACAGCTTGTAAAGTGAAACAAGGAATCACCTAAAGCTTCATGATAGGAATCAAAACTTGTGTGCATTCCAACTTCCAAGAGAGCCTGAGGAGCACAAAGAGCCCTAGAGAAAAATGCCCCCAAGGATCAAGGAAGTGAGGAAAAAAATATTCAAAAAGAAACAAGAAGGGGAAGAAGTTGAGGTCACAAACTGTAGGAGACTGTTCAAGTGACAGGGTGACAAGGGAGGACATATGTGACACAAGGGTATGCACTATGTACTTTATTTAGGTTTTACCAGTGTGGGAGAAGTAAATTTAGTGAAAATTTTGAATGCAATAGTGGGAGTTTTTCAAATTTTGAGACAAACCAACGGCCGTATTTTGTCACTTCTAACTATACATGTCACCAACTTGTTCCCCCTAAATGAGTGCAAAGAGGCCCAAAATGGCTGAAAAAAGTGCAAGGCCAAATGGTTCACTAGTAGCAGGTTTGATGCTATGGATTAAGAAATGGAACCACTTTGACATGCTTATGGCCCTCATCACAAGGTAGTGCCTCTAAAATGAACCAATGCAAAAGGATAAAAAGTGTGTGGTTTATTCAAAGAGTATTGCACATGTATGAATTATTTTTCTAATGCATCCATTTATGGGTGAACTAAACTAAAAGTTTTAAGACCACCATGGACTAGCTCCATAAGTCTTGAGTATATTTTTTCAAAAAGTTTGCCTTTCCAACCAAATGAGAAAATTTTATTGAGCTTTCACTCAAAAGTATGATCACAATTTTTAGCACATTATTGGAGACCCCCTAAACCATAGCAAAGGTCCTCATCAGTTGTCTCCTTTGGTTTGTGGGAAGCTCAAGTAGTTTACTTTGAAATAAACAATAGCTTCCATATATGTGTAGAACAATTATTTGATGGTTTTTGAATCTTTTAAATATCCTAAACAGTCCAAGATATTGCCTTCATAGGCATTATAGCATTAGTTTAATGACCTCATTAAAGATGCCAATTGTGTAATTCTCAAATTCAAGTTCAGAATGTGTAGACTAGTTTGGACATCAAGTTTATCAAATTCCATTGAGAAATGCATAGGTTATGAATCAAGTGTGTTAGCCATATGCAATATATTCCTTGAACTTCAACAAAAATTGTAAAACCCAATCATGTTTTGGCTCTAGACCAAGTACACATAAAATTGGTTTCTACATTCATCTTCAATTAGATCCCTCCTCTAGTATCCATTCTCCAAGGTGACCATTGTTGTGTGGTAAAGGCAAAATCCATACTGACTTGTAGCTATTTGCATGACGTGCAAGTGATCAAGCAATGATGTGGTGTTAAAAAAGCCTTCACCAACCACAAATCTCCATGCAAGCATGCAAGTAGCCATACATAGCTTTGTAGTTAGATTATTCTAGCATTGCACTACTTTAGTATAACCACATATTGCAACACCTAGATTGGAGGGAAATTCTACCCACATCATCATGGCAACCTTATCAATGGCATTTCCTCACATCAAAAGATCCCCTGTACTACATGTTCTCATGAATCTCTTCATGTTTTTAAGAACCCTACTTGAAGACAAGGATATGGATTTAGAATCTATACATAACAGCATAAGGTGCCATAATGCAAATATACATATAAATTATTTGCTCATTTGTGGCATGTCTACTCCTCCATTGCTTTTGAAACTTCCTCTAAATTAGATTTAATGACTAATGATAAGTGTCAAGAACTATTTGTGATCCCACTTTTGCATGGCACACAGATATAACTATCCTCAAGCTAGTGCATTGATTCACAATAGATACATTTAAGATGGATAGCTATAGAATTTAATGCTCATAAGAAACTAGCAAATCATTGTACACTATCTGCCTTCTATAGCAATAGTAACTTACATGTTGATCTCTACAAGAACAAGTAGTACTTCACTCTCTTACGATTTCCCAAATTCAATAAACTAATAGCAGACCCATACATGGCATGAATGGGTATTAAGATACACCACATAGATCATATCAATTTTGGTGAGATCCAAAACAATATAGATTCTAGAAATACATGAAAAGGAGGATGTAAATTCTCGAAATACATCCTAGGCTTTGTCTCTACCAAATCTTTATCACCTCCACCGTCTCGATGGTCACCATGCTCTAGAATAGAATTTAAAGGCCTCACCTCCACTATTGGATCAATTGTTGTTTGGCTAATAGTACTAGTCATCCCCATGACTGTAAAGGATACCTCATTCATATCCCCTTCTTCCCTACCAGCATGTCTTTCTGACCTTAGAGGATACATACTATAGGAAGACATGATCACTCAAAACTACAAAGTCATAAGCTAGAACCATTCATGGTTACCATCCATTCACTATGATCCTTATGATCTTAATTCAAAGCTCACAATTTCTTATAGCAAAACAAAAGACACTAAAAGAATCAAAGCAAACAAATGCATGTCTAATGCCACCACATGTATTGCATATACTGATAAAAATACCTGAATTTATAGATCTACTAGTTAAGTCCTTGGTCTCCTAGAAGAATGACCACCTGCATACACTCCCTATGATACTTATTGAATGTTAAAATGCATAATCTTTATCATTCCAAACAACATAATAAATTCCATTCACTATAGTTCTCAATATTGATTGACTTGCCTTTTTTCCACTCCATGTCACAAACTTTAGGAATTCATATGACATCATAATCATGAAGATTTCAGGATTCTTGAATGTTGATTCCTTGCAATAGGAAATGCAAAGATATCAGAAGTAGATGGATGTACATTATCAATCCAACCTAGTTGTCTGTAGACTAAAATGTGTTTGCCAGGAATAGTCAACCTAAAGGTTATGGGAGATGCCACATGCAGTTAGGCATATAGGTATGCACCAAGAGGGATTTTGCGATGAGGATTTGGAGAGGTCTTCCAATTCCCCATCCAGATTCCCATGAGTGAAAAAGGGACGGACTGAAATGTTACCTGCCCAATGGTGGCACAACAATGAGGGTAGATCTAGAGGCAACCACCTAATCAAAAACTACCTATGTGGACTACACATAAAATTGTCATGCGAACAAAAACTTACCCTATCAATGGGGAGAACATGCCCAAAAGGGATGCATCAATCCATAGTATGATTGCAAAAGCACTTGCCCATGAGGGGTTGTTCTTGGAGATCCATGTCGAGTTTGACTTGATGCCTTGCCTCAACAATCCACATGGAATCCTTTGATTTAAGCCCTCTACAGGCTAATAAGAGCCCACATCAAGCTAGAATAGGCTAGCTACACATGCACTTGGCCCTTGATGGGGCCATGTCTTCGGCAGATCTAGTTCAGATCTGGTTGGATAGACTAAGGTTAGAGGGTCGTAGACTACAAGCCCTTTACCTAAAATAGGAAGCCTTCAAACCTCTCTCCTAATTCCCTCCCTTGTCCTCCCAATGCCGTAGAAGCCCCTTTTTATAAGAGCAGTGAAAAATGGTACACGGTGTTTATTTCATAGTTCCACTTTCTTCAAATCCATGGCTTCACATATGCTGATTTCCATCTTTGGGAAGGAGGCAATGAAGGAGAAAAGTTACCCATTATGGAAGATGGAGCTTTATGGCAGCATGGAATATAGTGGCATGCAGCCAATATCTGGAGCCCTATTTCTTAAGGACAATAAACTACAAAAATATGATAGTGCACTTGAATTTTATAGTGCATTTCCTAACTCTAGATGGCTCAATCGAAAGATTACCTCCCATTAGATAGCTCTTGGTATGAGGATTACTGTGCACCAAATTGCACAACAACAAAATGATGGAGTTTGGAAGATTCTTAGGTGATCCATAGGAGCCCAAGCCAAACAATCCATGCCATAGGGTAGCCAGCCATAGGTCCTATATCTAGTTGGCCAAATAATGTAGCATTAGGAGGGGGACTCATCTTCCACCTACATCCCTACAAATAGTAAACCATATTTTGCTTTTCAGATTCATCAAATGCCTTCCATATTGGAGTAGATTGGAGTAGCAAAAAGATGAGTATACAACCCATCTGAAGATCAAATACCTTGAGCATTATACTTCTATTTTGATACACACTATACAATAATAAATACTTCCCTTGGAGGGGCTCTAGTATGATAGAAAAAATGGTAGATTACACCTTCATTACTTGAGATTATGAATTCCACTTTTTACATTAGTTCTCAAATATCACTACTCTCTTATGCACATAAATATAGATCTAGGAGAATACACACAAAAATATAGGTAGTAAATAATCATCACCAAAAAAAAATGGCTTTTTTTTGTTGCATGCTTAAAGCATGTAGACACTTTTGCTAGGAAAAATTGTCTTCATGGCTTTGGGTAGATTAAAAAAATTTGCCATAACCCGTATTGCTTCTTTGCAAGTTCATTCAAAAATTATCCATGGATGTTACAGAGCAAAAAGAAACCTATATATGAATGCTAGAATGGAATAGCTACCTCCAACATTAATATTTTTGTTAAACTACTGGAAATAATAATTCCCAAGTTGTTGAAGAAAAATTAGGTGCAAGATGAGTGGAATTAGGTGTAGGGATATGGTGACTATATGAATCTTATGCCTTGTAAAAGTATAAATATTGTAGTCATTAACTGACCTCAGCACGATGGCAAGTTATGATTGTAAGGTAACAATAGTATTTATGTATGTAGATTGCAAGCTATGGTAACAACAATATTTATGTAAGTAGATTGCAACTCTACTTTGTATGGTGTTGTAACCTATTATTTGAGATACATAGATTTTTGTGATTATTTCATATATTATTGATATCAAGGCCGAAGCAAATAGTTGATTTTTTTGCCTGCCCAAAGCCATGAAGACACTTTTGCTTGACAAAAGCATCTTCATGGCTTTGGGCAAGACAAAAGAATTTGGACCTTGGCTTTGGTGGCAAATTTTTTTGCCTCTCCAAATCCATGAAGACACTTTCGCTCAGTGCCCAAAGCCATGAAGACAATTTTGCCAAGCAAAAGTGTCTAACCTGGCCTTCGGAAGGCAAAAGAAATTGTTAATTGCTTTAGATCTTGGCTTTGGATGGAAAATACAAGACCCAAATTAATGGCAATTTTTTTTGCTTGCCCAAAGCCATGAAGACACTCTTGGTGGGTAAAGTATGGCATGCAAAAAAAATTATATGCCTAAGTCTCTTACCTAACCCTTGACACCCATATCTGGTAGTCACCATTGCACCTAATAATTTCCTTTCATTACCCACCCCTGAGCCATCTTGAGGACACCAATATTATTCATTAAAAGCAATAAAATGACAATCTCTCTCTGTCTCTCTCTCTCTCTCTCTCTCTCTCTCTCTCTCTCTCTCTCTCTCCTTGTTTGCACTAAGGGTGTTAGATTGAGTTTGGGCTTTGCATTCAAGGCAAAGAGGCATAGCTTCAAAGTGATGCATAGCTTGGAAGGTGCAACATGAGACTCCATTGCCCACACTCAAGCAAACTCCTTACTCAAAGGAGATTATTCCTCAAACTAGCTATGCCATTTACTAGGCAAAAGAGCAAATAACAACTCCTAATAACAACTCCTAACTACTATTGAAGGACTGTCAAAATCCAAAACTCATGATGAAGTCACCAACAGTTCACTAAAAGAAGTATATTCAAGGATATTGGATATGGTTTGTTTTATCCCCCTACTTTTGCTAATCTCCAATATACTCTTGTATGAGCACACTCATTTAAAGGAAATCCAAGGGTATCTCTTAACCCTGACAACAAGGATTGGAAGTCAACTACTACTCCCTTTGCATCGATTCCTATCCCCAATTAATTTTCAAATTCTACCTTTCCCTATGTGATCTCCTAGTACCTATCATTCCCTACCCTAGTAGTCTCCTCAGACTTGCTCATTGACTACACCTCTTTCTCCCTCAATTCCACTCCCTTGTAGCCATATCCTACTCCCTCGCTTCCACTTTCCCCTTTCCCTCTAGCATTGTCCCACCCTCACTGTCTCCCTATTTAGGACTCTCTTTAGGACTCTCTTGCTACTTCCTTTAGAGCCTCTCACCAACATTTGGCTAGTATCAGCTTTGTCTACTAGCATTAGCCTTCAGTTTCTCAATGATTCCCAATGCTTCCATTCAGGTTAGTAGCTCCTAGCTCTTATGGCATACTCTCAAGCATTTTTTAATTGATTCACATGTTTCTAATGTTAATGTTTACAATTAAGAGAAATAGAATTGAGTTTAAAAAAAGAACACTCTCTAAAGATGTTAAGAAGGGATTCTTAAAGCCCTTGTGTGCTATCACACATCTGAATGGGCCACCAAAAAATCTTTATTTTCCAACTCATGGCCATTGGTTAAAACATACCAAAGACACCACTTGAATTGTCATGTCACTCATGAATATCAACATCAAATCAAGGGAAAAGAGTTTGACCAAAGACATGTAGGCTTTAAATCAAGGGAAAGGGTTCCATGGATTCCTAAGTCTTGATTAATTCCATAAATTGATGCACTACTGCTTCCCTCTCGATGTGGTTGAGGAGCCCTGATTCTAATCTCCTTCGATTTGGATGGACCCCCATTTAATGCCCCTTTTCCCTTTTTGATTGAGGGAAGCAATATGGAATGGGTCTAAAACAAGGCTCTCTCATACCTATATTTTATGTTTGCTAGTGCACATCAAAATGATCACCAAAAGAAGGGAGTCTTGAAAGCCTGTTTATCATGTGTGCTAGTGCACATCAAAAAGGGGCACCAAAGAGTCCCTAATTTCTAACTCATGGCCACTTGTTAAAGGAAAGGTTTGAATTGAGGAATCAAATAGAGGGAAAAGGATTCGGTAGAATTCTAAGTCCCCTCAAAGTCTAATTTTTTATGTGCATTATCACACATCAAAATGGGGCTTCAAGAAGCCCTACTTTTATCCCCCTTTGATTTAAATATCCCCTTCTTAATAGGTAACATAGCTAGAATGGGGTCCAAAATAGGATCTCTCTAAAGCTTGTTGTTTATGTGCATAGTGCACATCAAAACAGGTCTCCAAAGAGCCCCTAGTCTTAACCCCTTGTTGAATTTTAATAGGACCATATTATTCATCGTCTCATTGAGAAGCTATTGCAAAAATAAGATATTATACCATTAGAATTTTCTTATAGTGTCATTAGAAAATCTAGTTTTAATGATCGGGGCTCCATTGACTGAGAAATTCACCTGTGGGAACCATCTAACTCACATGTTATGACTTTTGGTGTCCAAAATCTTATGTGGCCAAATGATGATGTATATGACCAGCTAGGCCAAGCTATGCTACCAGTGATGTGGGCAATGTTTAGCTATTTAAGTGGGACGATGTAGGTGATGGCTAATATTTAAGTGGGACTGTGCATGTGCTAATCAAGAAATTCTCCTATGGGAATTATAAAACTCACATGTTATAGCCTTCGATGTCCAAAGCATTTGATGAACAAACAATGATGTATAGGACTAGCTAGTCCAAGCTAGGCTACTAGCAACAATGGGGGTGAGGTCTTGCTATTTGAAGTGGGACTTTGCATTGTAATTTGGGTGATGGCTACCTGTTTAATTGGTATTGTGCATGCACCACCCCTCATTTTCAAGCTCCACCCTCATGTTTAGGACTGTGCTTGTACCACCCTCATTGTCAAGCTCCACACCCTCATCTCCATCACCTTCACCACTGTCAAGTTTCACCCTCATCTCTACTATCATCAAGATATGTCTCGTGTCAGCATCCAAGTGATTTGAATTTGGTCTAGGTTACACTACAAGGAAGTGGTCGTGTTTTGCCACGATTGCATGATGGTCGATGTGCTTATAGATTCAGGTTGAAATGGAAATATCTCTTTCTATGTGAATATCACTGTTATTTGAAAACCCATCTTGGATGGCATATACCTACACATTCTTTTTGGAGAATATTCATTGTTATTTGAAAATCCATCTTGGATGGCATATAACTACACATTCTTTTTTGGAGATCAAACCCTATCAATGAGGCCATGACCAAATTTCAAGAGGAGGTTGCTCGGTAGGCCCCTTTGGCCAAGAATGGTCATGTTGTATAGCATATACCTATGACTTGTTTTCTAGATTATCTCTATTGATGGATGAAACTTCCCTCTCTAAGAGGCTCATATAACCTAAAGAAATAAGGGAAAGCACACATATGTAATTACTATGTCAATCAACTCTTTGTTGTGTTTTTTTATCAATAATCAACTCTTTGAGTTCTCAATGTTAAGATGAGTGAATGATTTTTTCATGTTCTCATTTATAGGTATATATGATCTATTTTTTGGTAAATGCAAATTGTAAATATTGCTCACTACTCATCCAATACTTGAAACCATATACATTGAATGATTACACTAATTCATTCACAATGATGCTCACTACTCATCCAATAATTGAAACCATATACATCAAATGATTACACCAATTCATTCATAATGATCTGTGCTAGCACACATCCGAAATGCAATTTAGAGAGCCCTTATTTTCCACCAACTTTGATCCCTATAAAGAGCCCCTATGTTGATGTGCAAAGGGAAAATAAGGGGCTCTTTTGGTCAAAGGGGGATCAAAATAATGGCTCTTTTGGAGCACTGGTGCACATCCAAAATGATCTTTGGATCTCGCCCCTATTTTCCATCCCTTTAATCCACTTTGCCCCTATGTTGAAGGAAGAGGGAGGAATAATGTAAGGGACCTTTCGATCAAATGGGGCATAATTTAGGGGACTAAGGCTCAACATAGGGGCTCTTTGCTTTGGAGAGCCCCTACCTTGAGTCCCTTTGATCCCCCCTTTGCATCTGTTAGGAAGGGCGGAGGGGAGATAGTTTAGCAACTCCTTAGGTTGAAGGGGAAATAATTGAGGGGCTCTTTGGGTCAAATAGGGATCAAACTAGGCTCTCTTTGTGACACCATTTTGATGAGAGCCCCTATTTTCCACCCCCTTTGCGCTATGTTAATGTGCAAAGGGATAATAATTTAGGGCCTCTTCTTGTCCAAGGGGGCTCAAAATAGCAGCTCGTCCAAATTCAATCTTGATGTGCACTAGTGTACATAAGAAACACGATTCAAAAAGCCCCTATTTTCCACCCCCCCATGACCCCTTTTCCTTTGTGATGATGAAGTGGGAAGCGGGGACAATTTAGGGTCTCTTCTAGAAGAAAAGGCTCAAATTAGGGGCTATTTTGAGCCCCATTTTCATGTGTGCTAGCACACATCCAAAATAGGCCATGAAGAGCCCCTACTTTCTGCCGTATTTGTTCCCCTTTTCCCTTGTGGGTAAGTGTAAAGGGGGAATAATTTAGGGCTCTTCTAGTCGAAGGAGTCTTGAAATGGGGGCCCCCATTTAGATGTGCACTAATGCACATTCAAATCTAGCATCGGTAAATAGACCCTTTTTTCCACCCCCTTTGATTCCCTTTGGCCTTCTATTGAAGTATAAAGGGGGAATAATCTAGGGGTTCTTTCAGTCAAATGGGGCTCAAAATATGGGCTCTTTGAAGCCCATTTTTACATGTGCATCCACAATGGTCTTCAGACAGCCTCTTTTCTCTAAACCTTTTGATCCCCTTTACCCTTGTGTTGAAGTAAAAAAGGTGTAATAATGCTCTTTTGGTCAAATTAAGATCAAAATAAAAGCTCTTTAGATCCCCATTTTCATGTGCACTAGCACACATCCAAAACAAGCTTCAAAGAGCCCCTATTTTCCACCCCCTTTAATTAGATTTTCCCGTATGTTGAAGGCCAAGGGGAGAATAATTTAGACCACACACCCAAATCCTGCTTTAGAGCAAGGATGATTTTTTCGCGTTAGTTTCGTTAATAAGCGAAAGTTTTATATGGCTTGTGAAAGTTTATACGCTTTTATAAAAATAAAAGCTTAGTATATTCGCCACAATTTGAAACTAAAATTAAAAAAAGAGCTAGGTTTAGCCTTTAAGATTATAAAATTATAAATAAAGTCCATGAAAATTCGCCAAAGTTTTATATAATAAATAAATATATTTGGAAACTTTCACCAACATATTATATATACAATTTAAAAATTTGGCTAGATCTATAGAATTAAGCACCAAAAGAAGACTTGTGCCCTTACATCCAATGTACATTTGGCTAACTTAAGCCTATGGTAGGCCCATCATTAGCAATATGTCTACCCCTCATCAAGTCATATGGATATATCTCTTCATGCTTCTATCTTCAACAAGAACATGGAAGGACACTACATACATAGGTAAACAAAAACAACAAGTAGATTCTTAGCAAGAATAATCAAATGAGTAAAATGACACAAAATTAAAGAATGAAATTTTCTATAATGGCTTGGTAGAATGTGTCTTGTTAGATATTTTAAGTATTTCTTTAGTCGCAGTTTATGATCGCAAAAAGTAGGTAAAAATTCAACTAAATTAATGAATAGAGCTAGAGTAGTGAATATGCATGCAGTCACATATTTAGTTGTGTGTGTGTGAAAATCTAACTTTAATTTCATCATGTACTTCTATGCATTTATATTTAGTTGTGTGTATGTGTGTGTGTGTGTGTGTGTGAAAATCTAACTTTAATTTCATCATGTACTATGCATTTATATGTTTAGAAATTTATCACAATGTAAAGAACTCAAGGGGTCCATCTAGGAAATGTATATATACTATGAGAGTTCAAAATGAGGGGTATTTTAATTCTCAAGACTTACAGAAATATGTTTATAGCAGGGGTAATTTCATACACCGTTTTAAAATTAATCGGTAGGGTGTGTTTATTCTCATATCCAAATTCAAAGTTATTTTTTAAATATTCTTTCATCTAGGATGATGTGTAAGAGCATTCACAACTTGTTGATGGGTAGCTCAAAGTTTTAATGTGCTAAATAGCCTTCATAGTGATGATAAGTAAATGATGTTAATGATGCAAAAATGCATTTATGGAATTCCTTCTAGGCTAAAAATAAGACAAAGGTTATAAGGTCAGAAACGAAAACCATAATAGCTGCAAGTTGGGAGAAAAAGTCAGCAATTACTTTCAAGAAGATTGGGTAGCCAAATATCGTTGGTTAGACGTAGACAAGTGGACATGGGGGATGCACCAAAGTGGGCCATTTGTAAAATATGCACATGGGCAAGGAAAAAGGAGGCACGGTTACAATTGAAGATTGATATGATTGAGAAACATTGTGGGAAGGTTTACAAGACTGTAGAAGGTACAAGTAATGAAAAGAAAGTGATCAAAGAATGGGACAAGGAAAATAACCGCCAATTAAAAAATGAGATTGAGTACAATAAGTTCTTGCTTGCACAAGAGTCTAGCAGAAATAAAAGTGAAGGATCATCGAAAAAGCATTGGGAATGTATCAATGATCAGGTTGATAGAGAAAAGATAATGCAATTCTCAACTATCATGCAAATATTGAAGCAAGGCCACTCACTAATAGACTTCTCGGGTTACCAATCATATCTTCAATTTTTGGATGTTCCTAATTTGGCAAGTATGCATTGGTCAAGGAGTAGTGCAATAGATATGGCTAACCACATGAACCAAGTCATAATTAATGATTTAAAGGAGACTTTAAAACAGACTTTTTTTCTGTGTCATTGGATGAGTACACAGCTGTGGATACTACATCGTCATTGGGAATGCATTTATACGTGGTAGAAAACAATAAGAGAAAACCATATTTTTTACATGTACACAAACTTGATTTAGAATCCAATGCTAATAACTTAGTGCAAGTTTTGATCCAAGCTTTAAAAGAGTATGGAGGTGTGACAGAGTCTGAGATGGTCAAGAGACTTATTTGTTTTGCATGTGATGGTGCTTCAGTCTTGCAAGGTTGTCAAAATGGTATCTCTATACAAATAGAAACAAAATATGCTCCTTACTGTGTTGGGATACATTGTATGGCTCATCGCATTTCCATCAGTACAACGAATCGAGGCTTTGGTTTAAAAAAGCTACTCTTACTTTTGCAAGAGTCCAAAAAGATACAATCAATTTAGAGTTATTGCAGAAGCAGTGGGTACAAAAGGGAGGAAGATTTTGAAGAATGTGGATACTAGATGGATATCTTTGGTTCAGCTACTGAAAAGATTATGGGATGAAAACAAGACTTTGGTCTATTTAATGCATATGGAGGTAGAAGAAGAGGTTGAAAAGGCAGATATTTTGTATCATAAATTGACCAACATAGATTCGATATTGGGATTGTGTGGAATTATTCCACTTTTAGACAAAATGAATATGTTGAGTAAAATGTCTCAATCGAAGGATATTTATATCAATGAATATGTCAAGGCAATAAAACTCACTAATTTGAGTATAACAATAGCATACGATAAGAAGTCAACCTCCAGTTTTCAAGACGAGAAATTGTTTAAAGATTGGAAAAGTTTAATAGACCTAGATGGGGATTCCTCTCTTTTAACATGTGACCACGAAGGATATGTTTGCCTTCGTGCAAACAATTAGGTTTTCAGGATGACGAGAGAAAACAAACGACACAAAAGACTACAATACATTAAAAAAGAGGCTTTTTTAAAGAAAGTACAAACAGTGAAAAATGCCCTTAGTGAAGTTGCAAGTGCAGTGGTAGATGAGATCAAAAGTAGGTTTCCGCGAAATGACCTAATGGAAGCATTTACCATCATATTTCCACATTTTTGGGTTAATGGATCTTATGAAAGTATCAAAGCAGGTCTAAAGAATCATTTGGATGCTCTCAAAAAGCACTTTGGATGGGACATTGACATGGACAATATAAAGTACAATGGTTTGTTGGATTTTGGAAAGCTTCCTTTGGAGAAGTCATGCACCAGCAAAGTAATTTAATGGAAAATGTTCAAATGCAAGGTTCGATGGTTTGGCTTTGGAATGAGCTCTCTCACAGTACATTCCTACAAGATAACATTTCTGAGTACTTCAAGCTTGCAAATTTATGTCAAACCTTTATTCTTGGCTCAATTAAGGATAAAAGGTGTTTTAGTACTCTCGATTACTTATAGAATAAACTTTGTAATAAACTAGATGATAACTTAGATCTTAGCTTGTTGAGATTATACTCTTATTCTTATGATGTTAGTAGCTTTCCGTATGATAGAGCATTAGCACTCTGGAAGTCAAGCTGTAAAAGAAAAGGCTATAATTAGCTTTTTTGGACTATTTAAACTAGACTTTGAGAATTTTCTTCCCCCATTGGATTTGAAGAATATTCATTATCCTTAAACAATTTTATGCTTTGCATACTCTACAACATCCTAAATGCTAGCTATTTCATGTATTTTGAAATTATGTAAAACGGCAAAGATAGAGTTTTCAATATAACTAGTTTTTAGTATATTTGTGAAAATTGAAAGTTTTTTAAGTAATTCGCCAATTCTTTGAAACTTTTAAAAATAATTTATGAAAATTTCGCCAGTATATTATAATAAAATATTTATATACCTTCGATAAAAACATCCATGCTTTAGAGTGCCCTTTTACCCATCAAGAAGGGTGGGGGAGGAATAATTTAGGGTCTCTTTGAGTCAAATGGGTAATAATTTAAGGTCTTTGGACCCCCTAAATAATTTAACATCTCAAAATAGGAGCTCTTCAAAATGCCATATTGATGTACACTAGCACACATTCAAAATGGTCTTTAGAGAGCCCTTATTTTCCACCACCTTTGATCATGTCTTCTCATGTGTTGAAGTGCAAAATGGTAATAATTTATGAGATCCTTTGGTTAAGTGTTATCAAAATAGAGGCTCTTCAAAGAGAGAGCCCCTATCCCCCCCCTTTCGATATGCTTTGCATCTATGTTTAAAGCTGAGGAGGGAATATTTTATGGTCACTTTGCCTCAAATGGGTGATAATATAGGGGCTCTTTGGGTCAAATGGTTCCATAAATACTGCCTCTTTGGAGCCCCATTTTGATGTGCGATAGCACACATCCAAAACAGGCTTCAAAGAGCCCCTATTTTCCACCCCCTTTGATCCCCTTTCCCCTATCAAGAAGGGGGGAGATAATTTAGGGTCTATTTGGGCCAAAGGGGGAATAATTTAGGGTTCTTTGAGTTGAAGGGTGTTAAAAAATGGGGCTCTTCTAAGCAAAAGTGCACATCTGAAACGGGCTTTAGAGAGCCCGTATTTTTCATGCCCTTGGATCCCCTTTTCCCTTATTGTAAAGGTAAAGGGGGAATAATTAAGAGAGATTATTGTCAAAGAGGTCTCAAAATAGGGGCTCTTCAAAGACCCATTTAGATGTGCACTAGTCCTCATCCAAGGCAAATTTCAGAGAGCCCTTATTTTCTAGCCCCTTCGACACCCTTTGCCCCTATGCTAAAGTCTAAAGGGGGAATAATTTATGGGTCTTTTGGTCAAAAGAGGGTCAAAAGAGGGTCAAAATAGGGGATCTTTGAAGCCCCATTTTGATGTGTGCTAGCACATGTTCAAAAGGGGCATCAGAGAGACCTATTTTCCACCCCCTTTGATCCCCTTTGCCCTTGTGTTGAAATGCCAAGGGGGAATAATTTAGGGGCTCTTCTAGTCAAAGGAGGCTTGAAATAGGGGCTCTTCCAAACCCCATTTTGATGTGCACTAGCACACATCCAAAAGAAGATTTTGGATAGTCAATATCTATCACCTATATGATCTAGTTTTCCCCTTTGTTGAAGTATAAAGGAGGAATAATTCAAGGGCTCTTTTGGTTAAAGGGGGGTTAAAATGGGGGCTCTTCAAAGCCCCATTTTAACATGCGCTAGTGCATATCCAAAATGGGCTTCAGAGAAAACATATTTTCCACCCCCTTTGATCCCCTTTACCCAAGGAGGAATAATTTTGGGGCTCTTTTGGCTGAAGGGGGCTCAAACTAGGTGCTCTTTGGAGCCCCAGTTTGATGTGCACTAGTGCACATAAAAAATGGTGCTTTATTCTATTGTTGCAATGTTTTGTAACAATTTCTAGCACAAATTTCTTTTTCATTCTCAAAGAAAGATAATGTTGGAATTGTATACTTCCATCTAGAATTTTTTGCTAAAGATGAGGTGGTGGCAATGCATGGTCTTCAAGCATTTGCTCTAATGTTGTAGTTGCATTTCTAGTGATGCCGTGGCATTTAAGCTTGTAGACATCTCCATGAATGTTATGAGCCACTTTGTCTTTCTCCTCTACCCAAATACTCCAATATGTAGGGCATGTGATAATCCAATTAACCATTAATATCCTTGATTATAAATGGCTACCCCATTAACAATGGGTTTCCATTTAGGTTGATGTGTTCTATCTTCAAGTCTTGATGGCCTTGTCTAAGCAAGCAAGGATTTTTTGAAGAAGATGGTTATGTCTATTAGGCTTTGTCTTACTCCCAATACCTAGGCATATGGCCTCACAATCATCTGTTGTAACTTTTCTAATGCAAAGTTTCTTACATCTAAGTTGCATAAGAGTCCTTTCCACTTTCTCTTTAGATAGCATTACATGTCTCTTGGGTTCTGGAATTGGTGCCCTCATTTATTGCCTCTTGGCACTCACATACTTTCTATTTTAGAATAGTGTTTAGTGTTTCCTAGTTGTGAGACCATTACCCATTGAAGCCAATTTCTCTTGAATCTTCAACTCTAAAGTCAAATAGTAATGTCTTGAGAAATATTTAATACTTTATAATATCTTGGAAACGGCAATTTGGTCGACAAGTTCGTTGAAGTCTATTAGTTGCCAATGCCTCTTAAATTGTGTGGTTGAGCTATTTGTGCTTCATAATCATATGTCTTGCCATTTATATCCTCCATACCAGTGAGAACATCATGACCAACATCATATGTCTTGCCATTTATATCCTCCATACCAATGAGAACATCATGACCAACATCATAGTTAGATGTTCTACCATCTATCGCCTCCATGCTAGTGAGAAAATTAAGACCAACATGACACTTGGATGTTATGCCATCTCTATCAATCTCCACTCTAGTTGAGAACATCATGACCATCCTCGTTCTTGCCCTAACTATATGTGTGAACCATGGGTTAGGAAAAATTTTATGTACAATAGGTTGTTCTGTGTATAAATCCCCATTGATATTCAAAATTACAAGTGTCTTTGGCAGATGTTTATGCTATGTACACTTGGACACACATGTGGGTTTCCCCTTAGATTAATAATATCAACCCCTGCAACCTCATGCAAGCTCCCACAAAGCTTGGCTACCTAGCTACATAATGAGAATGGAAGGTCAAGCACATCCAAATTTTATTTAACCTTAGCTTTGCTAGGAGAAAAATCAGGGTACCAAATTTCCAAATATAAAAGCTAGTGTCTCAAGGTCCATAAACCTTGATGCAAGGCTTTAAAACCAATGTGCTCCTTTTCAAACAAGAAAAAGTAATAACCTTTCCTTTAAAATCTAACATTTGTGACTACCATACCTTTCCCCACCCAATTGGCTTGCATCCTATTCTCCAAAAATGCAATAGGGAGTCAAGACCCGTGTAAAAAGCCAACCAATGCATGTGATTTCAAAAATTTCATTGACTCAAATGTAGGTCTTCATCAAGAATAGCTAAAAAAAATTTACCTTAAAGAATCACTATGCACCTCCTCTTGAGATCGTTGTTTCTCTTTGCAAAATTCATGTGTATTTGCTAGTGCTCCAATTCTACTTGCCTCAAGGCAACTGTTCTCTGAACATGTGCTTTTGGAATCACTCTTGTTAGTAGGAGGTCCCACCTTTGCCATTTCTTGGTTTTTGTTTGCCATGTTGATTATTTAACACAAGCATGTGTGCACCTCCAAGGCCAGTATCATGTCTAACTCCACATTCCATGCTATGTTTCTCATCCATCCTCCATAGTCTATGTTTATGCCTCTACATTTACCACAAATGAAATTAAAGACCATTCTCCATTGACATCTCTACTTCTAAAGATGCCAACGTTGGTGTTTCTCTTCATGTTGCTAGCACTACTCATGTTTCTTCTTTACCATATTGATACATGTATTCAAATCGTCCAAATTAATTCAAAATTGCTATCATTTGTGGCCATTAGCCATTATTGAATGTGTCATACTCCATGCCATACATTTGGAGAAGCCACTGCCTTGAGTCTCAATGCTGCTCCCATCATTTTAGAGAATTGCTAGATACCTGAGGACTTCCTAACTAGAAGATGACTCTATTTGTCAACGGTTTCGGCCCCATCATTAACATCGCCTAACCATCTCTCCTATGGCACAATGATTTGGTACTCTCAAAGGCCCCATTTCATTCAAAACTGCCAACGGATGGTTCCTAGTGGAGAGATGTCAACAACAAAGGTGATTCTATTTCATGTTGCTAGACTATTAACATCTTTGCCTACTATTATCTTTCTGATCTACTTCACATCTAGACACCATTGAAGGAGGTTCACTTTTTGCTACTATCTTGTTCCGCCACCCTACGTCATCTATTGTGTTACTATTTTGGAGTCAAATTGTCAT